>NW_027498229.1:0-119190 GCF_021521415.1 Bidens hawaiensis | reverse complement strand
TATTTAACAATATTACAACTCCCAAGATTTTAGGAATATTGTATCCTATATATTAACGGTATTTTCTATTAAAGTAAACGTCGTAGTGACGTGAAATATTCAATTACTTAAAAGTCAAAGCACATCAAGTTGATCATAATGTTGGAAATGCCAACGTATACTAGTTTTGGGTACCACTAAAGATTTTTAGAGGAGCAACATTGTTTTGTCACTCGTTTTGACTCGAAACTCATTCTGATTAAGACTTGTTACGACATGAATTGTTTGGACCCAGATCCAATTTAACCAGACCCATTTTGACCCAGCCCTGATCCATTCCGACCCTAACTCATCCCAACCCGTTTGTGAAGCCTAGTTATATAAAGAATGGCATAGGCGGTAGCTGTTGTGTACTGCCTTTGTAACTTGGTCCCTTATAAATATTGAAGGTGAATGTCTTTTTTAAGAAGAATTTCATATATACCCTTATAAATATTGAAAATATCATATAAAACTAAAAAAAAATATTATATATACCTAACTTTTACTCCTTTGGAATGGTATATAACTATATATGATATTGCTTGGTCACCTAGTCAATACTAAAAATGATGTTGCTTTGTTGGGAAAGAGCAACTAACGACTTGAGAAAAGGAACTTATGAGGATTACTTTGGTTCCAACATGTTTGACATTCATATTTTGAAGAGTAAATCTATCGAATATGAATAAGCCACCAGATTTCATAAACCTGGAAACCAGAAGGAGCGGAGCACCTTCGAGTCAGAAGTTGATTGTAAACTGGTCGTTTTGGATTTTGAATTCTGATTTTGGTTATCGTCATTTCGTCTTGGTTCAGTTCAATTATAGTAGCTTTATTTATTAAAATACATAACATATGAAATTTTGATGAGGTAATTTTATTGAATATGTTTAAACCAAATCTAACTTCGAGAAAACATGCAATACTCAAGTATACTAGTGATATAATCATAAATATTACATCCGACTGTAAACAAGACACATGTACTAAAATCCAACATGAATCATAATATTCTTAACAATCATAAAAACTTGTGCATTAGTTAGTTGATCTTTTGCCATGCATAACCATATATATTGAACAATGTATTCTTCAAAAGACATTATATTTTTCTTTTTTTGAAATGTCATTTCAAATAAAGTTTTATATCCTGTTGGATAGCTTAACAACCCACTAATAACCTTACATAAGTTTTTTTCACGACTAAGGTCGAATCAAGTCAGGGTCAGTTAAAAATCAAGGTCGGAAACATATGAGTCAACGCAGTTTGGTCCAATATCCTCTACCGAACTATAAACTTAAGCTTCAACCATTTAATTATATTTTTACAAAAATAAAAATCAATTCAATTCTCTTTCATTCATTCAGAGTAGGGATGCACATTGGTTGGTTTGAAAACTGTCCAGTCTCGACTTTTTTGATTTTTAGCCGGGTTCGGGTTGGTTTCGGTGTTGCTTGGGCTAGAAATAATCATGCCGAAAATATTTTGGCCCAAAACAATAAAGTTGGGCCTATTTTTTTGTAAATCACTAATTAATTTGTTATTATACATCTGTATTAAAATACTTGTGTTACACTATGTATTAAATTGTTATAAATAACTCAAAGTTCAATATAATAATAAAAGTCCACAAAATCGGTCCGGTTATAGTTACATGCAAAACCGAAATCAAACCAAAAGTTCGATTAAAAAAACATAAAACAAACCATCAGTTTTTGTTATTTTGATTCCGGCTACGAATTAGTTTTTTCGGTTTCATGCAAAACCCCAGGTCCGTGTGAACCAAGTTAGCGTGCATGTGCTCTTATCACCATGAACTATCTGTGCACTTCACTTTTATTGTAGCAAGCATATATGAAGCACCTTTATTGTTTGAACTTTCTACAGTTGTACCGTGCAACATATACCTGAATCACTGTACCGTGTAACATATACCTGAATCACTGGATTCACTTCTCTATCACCTTTAAGAGGGTGCATCAAATGGTTGGCCGTTTCGGTTTGGTACGCTGATATCATCATCAACTAGCCCCAATTCATCGCTTGGTAAATCAAAGTCATCCCAATCAACATCATCTACTAAAAAAAGTTAAACATTATACCATAATAAAAGTTGAACATTATACCATATTAGAAATATCGTAATTTAGACATTAACTAATATAACATTTGAGAAGATAGCTTACAACTTATGTCCCACATATCGGTCAAGGGAGTTTCTATGTTAGAAAAAAGCCAATAGTCTGGGTCATCCTGTAGATACAACTAATACTGTTATAACATTACAAGTACCCGTGTTTATTAAATACATCTATTTTTTGAAAAAATACCGATGTTTGTGAAAAAAAAAACTTACTATATTAAACTCTTTGTTAATTTTTATAAAATGACTAAAATACCTTTATTTGTTAAAAACTCATAAATACCCTTGTTAATCAATAAAAATACCCATTAATACTTAAAATACTCATGTTTATTTTAAATAACTCTGCTAAATCTTTTGTTAATTTTCGTTAAATAACTAAAATACGCATGCCTAACTTATTTATTTTACCTTTGTTTTTTTAAAAAATAATTATGTTTAGATTTTATCTGTTAATTTTATGAAATGACAAAAATACCATTATTTAGTAAAAAGAATCTGTTAATTTTATGAAATGAACAGAATACCCTGTTTATTAAAAAAAATAATGGAACAATGTATGAGATCTTTTACTATATCCGTAAATAGTATTTATTTAACTATGAACACTATTCTCCTATAACATATTAATTGGTTTTCTTTTTCTGTAGTATTACTTTTTATGATATATATTAGTCTATAATTTAATTAAGGAATAACAAATACTCACATTAACCATGTTCATAATCCCACCAGATGAGTCTTGAGGTATGTTACGTTCAGAGGTCATATTATAACCAGGCTCTGGATTATCATTTGGTCCTGATCTTGATGCAATTGGCATATCATCAAACTCCTCTTCATATTCACTATATAACAATTAACAAAGTCAAACAAAATAACTTCATACTTAATTAACCAAAAAATAATTTGAAAAACAATTAAACTATAACAGTACCTGAGAAGATACATATCAACTGGGCCCGTTGTATTAAGGATTATCATCCGGTACCTCCTTTGTGGATGGTCAACAACCTGATATGAAGGTCAACAACACCCTAAAATTAGAGTTTGTGTTTTTTTTTCTTTTTTATTTTAACTGGTAAGAAGTCTGATGTCATAAATAACAACTTTGGAAAACTAAATACAAACAAAAACTGATTTGATTTTATATTTTTGTAAAAAACAAATTTTCGGTTTGGTTTCAGTTTTTCATATAGTTAATAAAAACACCGAAACGAAACACAAAAGACGGTTTGGTTTTACCCTTTTATAGCAAACTGAACTTTTAATCTGTTTCTGTTTTGCATTAATCAAAGCAAACTGAAATAACCAAACCTATACAATAACTAAAGGTTTGATTTTATGCTATTGTAAAACCAAATTTCAATTTCGGTTTTGAATGTAATTATTTATATAATAACTAGGAAGTTTGGTGCCACAAAGTGCCAATTGGGCCAACTTGGCGGCACAACATTGGTTATTATCATTTTGTTTTGTTTTTTTTTTGTTTTTTTATATGGTTGCAGTTAGACCTGCAATGCTATATGGAACAGATTGTTGGGCCATCAAAAAGGCACAAGTGCGGAAGATGGAGGTAGCAGAAATGAGAATGCTACGATGGATGTGTGGGCACACAAGGTTAGACCGAATAAGAAATGTTGTGTTTCGGAAGAGATTAGGGGTAGCGAACATATCAGGCAAGATAAGAGAGTGGAGATTGAGATGGTTTGGACATGTGAAGAGAAGACATTCGACGAATCCTGTTAGATCCGTAGAAAAAATGACTATAGAGGGGAGGAGGGGTAGAGGACGACCTAAATTGACTTGGGATGAGAGGATTAGGCGTGATTTTATAGACCTAAACCTCTCCGAGGACATGGTTGGAGATAGGAATTCTTGAAGAAGTAGGATTAAAGTTAAAGATTTTTAGGGATAAATGAGCACCTTAAGGCTTCTATTTACCTTATTTTAGTATGTGTATTATTACTATTTTATTATTACTATTATTGTTTTTATTATTATTATTATTATTATTATAATTATTATTATTATTATTATTATTATTATTATTATTATTATTATTATGTCATTTACTTTATATTGCATCATACATACGTATTACAGAGCTGAGGGTCTCTCTGGAAGCCACCTATTTATCCCGTTGGATAGATGTATGGTGTGCCTAAATCCCACCCTCCCCAGACCCTACTTATAGCTTTGCTGTTGGTGGGAATTAACTGGGCATGATTGATTGATTGATTGATTTTGTTTTTTTAGTTCTGGTACCGTAACGAACATAACGGACCGAATTCACGTAGACTCACAACCTTAATGATCTGATCGACAACGTTCGGGTTTTACCATCCTCCAAGTTTACCGACTGACGCCACCCATTGGTCCACCTCAATTTTTATATTCTTACTACTTTTTAGCTTCAGTACCGTCATGAAAGTAACCTAAACCGACCAAATTCTTGTTGAGTTACCGCCTTAAGGCCCTGGACCGACAACGCTTGGGTTTTACCACTGCCCAGGTTTACCGACCAAATAAGCATTGAATATTTTATTTTTTTATATGTTAATTTAACAAACTTATTTTTTGGATTTGAACGCTTAGGTTTTACCAAAGGTGTCTATACCTTAACGAGCATAACCGGTAATGTCTGAATTCACGTCGACTTACCGTTATAGCACTCGAGTATTACAACACCCGAGTTACAACGTTGGAGTTTTACCAGCTGTCCCTGCGCAACGCACCGGGTAAACACTAGTTAAAATCAAACGAAATAACCGAACCCAAACAGCAACTGATGGTTTAATTTTATGCTATTGTAAAAACCGAATTTTGGGTTAGGTTTTGCATGTAGCTTAAAAACCGAACTGAAGTTATGAATTTGTATTTTTCATATTGAATGTAAAGTGATTTATCATAAGTTCTAATATCTTAGCCCAAAAGTATAATAATCAACAACTTATTAGCTAACAAAAGGACTTAGACCCACATTCAATTTTGCTCCATTATTTTTTCAATCCAAATGACTAAACCGAAACCGAAACCAAAGCGAATCCATATGAATACCTAAAAACCAGAACCGAATGATTTTCAATAACTTAAAAGTTGGTTTCCATTTTTGGCTCTGTTTGAGCCATAAACCGACCCTATGGGAAACTCTTCCGACCCACTAATACCTTGCCAACCAACGGAAAAGGTAAAGTGCAACATGTGTCGGTCATGTGACCTTCAATGGGTTAAAAGCATAAACCCGTGGAATAAGGATGTTACCACTCCCCCCCCCCCCCCGGGAAGGTTAGTAATAACAATTTAATTCGTTATTTCAGTTTTAGTTCGACTTCTAGCAAACTCACCTCAAGTGCAGTCTCTTGTGGAGCCCTTATTGCTATCAAAATTCCATTCTGTCATTTATAAGTGCATCAAAGATTTCGAACATGATAACTGTATTAATTTATGTAACTAATATTTTAAAATGAAGCAAGATATTAATATTGTTGCATAACTTCACCTGAAAGCATGTTTTTTATGTCATCGTGTGTCACATAAAGCCACCTAAAATAATTTCTATCATCAATATTTTGATCCTAATATTATGAATCAAGACTGTATTATCTTATGTAACTATTAATATAAAGAAATTAAGTACTTTTGGTTGTTGTCATCTTCACTCAAATTTCTTATTTCATCCTGCATTTCTCTGCAACAAATAGTTTTGAATTTTAAACTTTACTAATTGCATAATTAATAATGTAATATAATAAATCAATCAACCTAATGTTTTCATCCAATGCATTCTCTTGCAAAGAAAGTTCTTCAATCTCTGCTTTTAACTGTGCCACGTCATCAGTCATCTCTTCAGGTTTAGAACTATCTTCGCGTCTAAACAATTAATTAAATAAATTAGCATATAACACTAAAGTTAACCAGAGTAAGTTAATTATATGATTAATAGTTCAACACAAACTTACTTCCACCGAATTCTGTTCTTGCAATCTTTTTCAATAAGACCGATACCGTCTAGAACATTTGTTACATCATATAACCGCCTCTTCGACGTCTACAGCATTATAACTTATAGATATAATCACATTGAATATTCATATAAATTAAATAATAATTAATAAATAATGTAATTTACATTCAAGGTTTCAGCAGCAATATTCAAATCAATAATACCATCTCCAGCTTGCTTCATTAGGTCACTAAATTTCTTTGTTATAACAACTGCAAAAATTACATGTTACAATAATATTATTATATATTATTCTCATCAGCAAGACATTGTTCATAATTTAATATTATAATATTAACCGTTCTTGTAACAGTTAACTGTTAAAGTACCTAGTGAGCTTTCAAATCGAGAGTTGCTAGCAGGATGATTAAGTGGTGATTTTTGGTTCTTTGTAATCTTTGGCTGATGGTTGACCCATTGACCTTTTCCCGAAACAGTCAACTTATTTGGTGCCATTTCATTGACATTTGTTCCAAATTTTCGCTTAACAGGCTGTTAAACATTAATCATGAACGTAATTGAGATGATGATAAGGAAACTTATTTTTACAGCTAACCATTTCTAAATCCCTAATTTACAATTAGGGCCGGCCCTGAGGATTTAAATCCTACGGTTGAGCCAAAATAAAATAGCTCTAGTTAGGCCCTAACGAGTAACGAAATATGTAAGTTAATTATTTTAAACGACGATTAACGTTATGGATAAAATAAAGTTTTTGGCCCATTATATCTAAGATGATCCATACTAATTTTGTAAAACGAAATTTAAAATATATGTATATATAAATTATTTTGGCCCCTAAAAATTACGGTCCTCGACCGATAGCGGCTCCGACTATCCAAGGGCCGGTCCTGGTTTCTAGATGAATTAAAGTGATGAACGAATCAAGAGCTACCGGAGATCGGACAATCACGATATTGTCGTCCTGATCAGCGGTGATGGCGATCCTCTTGCTGTCGGCTTTAGCGGGAAATTGATGGTAATCGAAGAAAGGAGCGAACGGCGGCTTTGTGGAATTCAACTTCAAATGACGTGGAGGCGGAACCGGTTGTTTTCCACCGGAGGACGGCTTATCTTTCGGCATTGTAAAACTATTGCTTCTGCAAGAAGTAATTCACAGTTGAGTTTTGAAGAGTGATTTTAGAGAGAGATGGGTTGGGATTTGGAGGGGAAGATAACAGAATACCAGTGAAGTTTTGTAATGTGGAGGGAAGAAAATTAAAAATGAATTATTTGGTTTTGGGTACTTGTAGTTTTGAGTAATTACTAAAAAGGTATTTGTAGTTTGCTTTGGCTTGTAAAATCTGGGTCAGCTTAGTTACTTAAATATGGCAATAGAATCATCTCAATGGAAAAAAACGATACTTAACAAAATTATGAATTTACAAAGATGGTAAAGTTGACCAACAAAATTAACAAAATGGCATTGACCTTTAAATAATATTTAAATCATTTCGCTTTTGATAAGTGTTTTTTGACACTGTATCAGTCACGAGTCATGACGTGTCTGATTTACATATGACACAACAAATGTTTTCTTGCACTACATGAAAATTTGTTGCGTCGTGTAAAAATTTGTTGCCCCTGACGCAACAAAGTTGTGTTATGTGGAAACTTTTGATTTGTTGAAACAATATCTTAAACAAAAATAAGAAAGGTCAAATGATTTTTTATAAAATAAAAATGTCATGGCTATTCTGTTAAACTTATTGGTCAAAATGGTTATTTTGATTATTTCCCTAAATAAATATGAATTGTAACTATTCATTAATCGAGTTTCATATTATTTGAATTGGTTGATTCTAATCGAATTATAACAAATCGGTTAAAATGGTTATTTCCCAAAAGTGATTTTGAATTAGGATTAGAAAGACTAGTACAAATTTTGTTCAAACTGGGGTTGATTATAACAAAGTATTTAGTGTTTTTTGTGTTTGAAAAATAAATGTTTATATGCATAATTCATACCTGTATATTAGAGGCAGTTCGGTTTGCAATGCATTTCCAAATCGAATTTTGAATTCGAGTTACTCTCGACTCCTAGTTGAATTATCGAACACCTCGGATTATAATTCAAGGGTGGTTGCCTTGTGGGATTACATTGGAACTATATTAAGAATGAAATCGTTGGAAAGTTATTTAAGAATCACCTAGCTCTTAGTAAGAGATTGAGGTTTAAATATAAGATCATTATATTTTTCATATTTTATCTCTCCATTTAATATATTTGGATTTTTGTTTTAAGTTTTTTATGATTAATAATTTATTTGCTTTATTATGTTTATAAAGTAACAGAAAACATATAATTGGCTATGACTGACGGTCATATTAGGTGGATTCATCCAAGATCCTAGTCGAATATAGCTATCCTGAATTGAAGTAATCAAAATAATATTTTGGAAGGTGAATAAACAAACAATTGAGTATACAAAATGGATGAAATTATCATTAATTAAAAAAATAGAAAAAAAAGAGAAAAAAACATTCACTGTCTCTTCCCCCTTTCCCTCTTTTTTTCGGCTTAGAAATTGGTAACAACTAACAAAATACACATCTAGTCATTTTGTTTTCCGGTAACTTTATAGAAATGTTTAAAAAGTTAGTTATTTAAATTTAAAAAGCTTTTTTCGGCTTAGAAATTGGTAAGGGGGACGGGCTGGTGCGTGGTGAGGAACCCATCACGCGTGATGGCCTCACGCACATCGTCGCTGGTCCCCCATCACGCGTGATGGGGGTGTGCGTGATGGCTATCACGCGAGTGAGGGGGGAGATTTCGAGGAAAATATGAACGTTAGTGGAGGGAGCCGTGGGGAGGGGGGATTAAATAAAAAAAAATTAACCAATATAAAACCAAACCAAAACATAACCAAATCCAACTCAAAACCAAATCCAACTCAAAACACTCTCAATCTTCCCCTTCATTCACAACAAAAAATATGGACTTTCTGAAAGACTTGGTTCCCTTAGACACCGATAGCTCTTCGTCTTCGGACGATGACATTCTCAAATGATTCCCGTTGTTATATAACGAACTTGAAGACCCGAGCCGTCCAAAGAAAAAAATGGTGGAGCGTGATCGTATACATGCACACGAAGTGCTAATGAACGACTATTTTGTGGAGGAGCCAAAATACAATGATGAGACGTTTAGGGAACACTTTCGTTTTCCGAAATCTTTATTTTTAAAGATTGTAGCCGACGTCGAAGCAAACGAAGAATGGTTTCAAGAATCTTACGACGCGAGGGGCAAACGAAGTTTTACGGCGCTTCAAAAATGAACATCCGCTATTCGCCAATTAGCGACAGGTAACCCACCCGACCAATTCGATGAATACTTACAAATGTCTGAGAGAACTTCACGTGAATGTCTACAATTCTTTTGTAACACGATTATTAAATTGTATGGCAAAGAGTTTCTACGAAAACCAACAAGACACGACATTACAAGTCTTTACGCCGCGCACGAGGCTAGATGGCATTTTCCAGGGATGCTCGGTAGCATCGATTTTACACATATCGAATGGAGGAATTGTCCACGGGAGTTGCGAGGGGCGTATGTTAGGGGTGATATCAAACGACCGACCATCTCACTTGAAGCGGTTGCGTCAAATGATTTATGGTTTTGGCATTCTTATTTTGGTCTTCCCGGCTCAAACAACGACATCACTGTTCTGTACACATCGCCGTTGTTTCAGAGCGTAACAAATGGTACCGCACCTTTTTGTCCGTATTTTGTCAACGGGAGATATTACAGACGTGGCTACTATCTTGTCGATGGTATCTACCCGCAATAGTCCGTTTTTGTGAAAGGCTTTTCGTTTCCTGTCGAGGAAAATGAAAAAAGCGTTCAAGAAGTTGCAAGAATCGACAAGAAAAGATGTCGAGAGAGCTTTCAGTGTTTTAAAGGGTTGATGGTGCATACTTAGTCGACTGGTTCGTGCAATGAAAAAACCCATGATCTCTATCTACGTGTATGCATGCATATATTACACAATATGTTAATAATAGAAGATGGAAATACAATTTCTCCATATTGGGTACCGGATCCTCCTACTCAAGTTCCCGTTCCTGATGATGTGCAATTAGACTTGCGGGATGAAGATATTCACCATCGGTTGAGATGGGATCTAGTTGAACTTATAGGTTCTTTAGGTTTGGAATTTCCGGATTCAGTCGAGGAGTAGACGTTTATTGTAACTTTTATTTTTTAATTCTAATTTTTAAGTTGAATTATGTTCTAGTAAAATACTTTTTTTAAGTTCTAGTAAAATATTGTTTTTATTTTTGAAGTTGCAAAAAAAAAAAAATTAAAAAATCCTATCACACCACACCACCACCCCTACCAAATTCCATCAAATGTGATGGATTTGGGGTTGGTGATGTGGCACACTACCATTGGGTGTGGTGTGTGAGGAAAATACCACCACCCCCTCCCCCCTAACAACTAACAAAATACACATCTAGTCTTTTTGTTTTCCGTAGCGGTAACTTTATAGAAATGTTTTAAAAGATTAAGTTATTTAAGTTTAAAAAGTGTTTTAGTTAAGTAATTCAATTTTCATATTTTATTAGATTATAGGTTTCGACGTGTTTTTTTTTATCATGTTTTGTTGTTCTAATGAAGAAATCTATTTATCTATTTTTTAATGTTGATATAGAGTGGCAACGTGGATTTTGTTTTTTATTTTTAATATAATTAACAATTTTTGAAATCGTTAAATATAACTACATATATTGCAAATCTGCGACAACACATGTTCTTCTCCAACGCTTTCTAGATGCACAAAAAATCAGATGAGGATTGATTTAAAGATTTATTGACCCGATTTGAAGATAAATTGTATGAATAACCTAATTGAAACATTTTTAAAACTTGGTTATTATTCTATGAGATATTTCATTCTTGTTTAATTATTTTTATGTTCTTATGAATGTACTCAATGATTATCAGAACGTATTTGTTAATTGTTTCATGTTATTTGTTAATTATTGAACAAACTTGTTTTAGCCTAACCAATTTATACCCCCCCCCCCCCAAAAAAAAAAAACAAAAAAAGTGTCTAGATCCATTAGGCTGGTTAGGTCACAGTTTCTTTCGTTTTTCCTCATCTTGTAAGTTTATTTTAATTTGGAGTGTGTTAGATCTATGCGCGAACAACACATGTATATGTGTGGTGATTAATACACAATAATTTGATGGGCACTATATGAATTTTAAAAAATGTGTCAGGGGGGTTCTATAAAATGTGTCAAAAATGTTGTACACCGTAAGTTTTCCGTTGATAAAATATTATGTTAAACGGTATACATCTCAACATAGTGGATATGGGTTAAGTTGGTTTTGTTATTATTTATCTATATCTATATTATATATAATATATGAGATATAAGCAAATTAAGACACTAAGTTTTTAAGTAATTTACAACTTGTAATGCATATGATACATCCCATAAAGCATTTAAGATAAAAGCAAACTTGTCTAGTACACAATATGCTTAAAAATAATTGAGAAAAACACTGTTTTAGTCCCCGTGGTTTTTAAGCGGAGTCACTTTTAGTCCCTAAACAAAAACTTGAATTGTTTTACTCCCCGTGGTTTAATCAATTGAACCTTTTTCGTCCCTCTGTTAAACACGTTAAACAGTCGTTAACAATAAGGTTAAAATCAGGGTATATGTATAATATTGGACCTATGTGTAATATTGGACACTTAAAACATATTTTGCCCTAGATTATTTTATTAACAGTTGTTCAATCAATCATTAGACGACGGCTACGCAGGCTACGCATTCTCCATACAAGAACAAAAAATCAATCATCTGTTTTTGGCCTTCACGAATCACGACTAACCGAATCAATTTTCCTAGCCAACCCACGACGGGATTTCATATTCTTCGATGACCCGTGGAGCATGGAGGCTACGTCTTCTTGACGAGGAAGTTGATATACAAACTTACAGTAAGTTAAAGTTAGGCTTTTCTTCTTTTTTGTTTTTTATTACCAGTTCATTATAATGAAAGTGTGATTTTTTTTCGTGTTAATTATAGATGATAACAACTTATTTACCTTTAATATTTTCCATGGTGGTGGGTTTTCTCAATTTCCGGGTAGAGCTTACGGGGGAAGTCGATCGGTTTTCATTGACAATGTCGAGGTTGGAAAAGTCGGTAAAGGTGATTTGGTGGATATGGCCAGGAATCTAGGATATCCTCCTAGAGAGGTACTTTACTTTCATTTTAGAGAACCAAATACATGTATGGATTGGGGTATATATCTATTGTGTGACAATTTTGATTTTAAGAAAATATTTGATATTGTAAGAGGTGGAATTAAGGTGGTTGAGATATATATTGAACATGGGCATTCACGTTTGATAAACAATGTATTGCCCTCTTCCCATTTGGACTTCGCAAATGAAAAGGGGCATGAAGTAGATGAAGTTGATGTTGACATAGAATACACATCACATTGGTTAAACGAGGAAAATGGTAATGAAACTGATTCACATGAATCGGATTCATATGAAATAGAGGATGATCCAGATTACGTTGTTGAAGAAAATGGTTCTGACTATTGGAAGATGTCGAAGTGGACATGAGTTGTAACATCCTAAAATACTATAACGTTAAATAAAGAAAGTTACGTTTAGTGATTTCGCGTTATTAATTAATTAATATCGAGTAAAGAACGGATCATGGACTTAGATTAATTAAGATGGATTAAGTGGTAATGGGCTTTAGGTCCATGGGCTTAAGGGAGTATAAATACCCCTTAAACCCTAATCCTTTCCATTTTTATCCAAATCTACACTTTAGCCTACACCTTGATAAACACACACACAACCCGAACCAAGAACCGGAGACGAGAACCCGAGCTTGTTGGTGCTAGATCGTCGTGACGGACCAAAGCAACATCAAAGACCAGCTCGTGTTCGTGTTCGACTCGTTTAAGGTACGTTTAGGATCGGAAATCATTTATTTAGGTTCGGATTCATCTTGAAATCATAGATCTGTCTTAGTATGGTAAAAACGAATCCAACGAGGCCAAACTTACTGAAATTGATTACAGATTGATAGATTAATCGTTAGCATGAAAAACCCGTATGTATATACATGAATTGCACCCTGTAAACCCGATGTTTTGAACGATTGAATGGTTAGGGTTTGTAGGCACTGCTTATATGATTCCGTTGATACCTAAATCGAGTTGTTTGGTTAAGAAACGAAGATGATTATGGGGATTAGGAACGAACAGTAGCAACAGCTAAGTTCGCCTGATGAGAACTTCGCCATATGCTAAGTTCGCCTGATGACAACTTCGCCATATGCTAAGTTCGCCTGATGAGAACTTCGCCATATGCTAAGTTCGCCTGATGAGAACTTCGTCATATGCTAAGTTCGCCTGATGAGAACTTCGCCATATGCTAAGTTCGCTTGATGACAACTTCGCCATATGCTAAGTTCGCCCGATGAGAACTTCGCCATATGCTAAGTTCGCCTAATGGGAACTTCGCCATATGCTAAGTTCGCTTGATGACAACTTCGCCATATGCTAAGTTCGCCTGATGAGAACTTCGCCATATGCTAAGTTCGCTTGATAACAATTTCGCCTATGCTTAATTTCGCTTAATGTTAAGTTCGCTTATTGTTAAGTTCGCTTAATGATTAACCTCGACCCCAGCCAGGGGCTCTGCCCCTTGGACCCTGCTAGGGGCTGCCGCCCCTAGAACCCTGCTGCCAGGGGCGCTACCCCCGGACCCCCGTTCGTTGTGGGTTATATAAAGATAGAAATACAACATGAGTAGTAGTAGTTAATTGATACATGTAAATATTATACAGTTAGCCGGGCACAGCTCAAGAAGGGAATAACGATTAACGGAGAGCGTAACAGGATTCAGGTGAGTTTCTAGCCACATTCCTTGTTATGTTTTCGGGGCTGTGTGCATACTCGATGTGTTGTTAATACATTTATCCTAAGTGATAAGTGTATGCCATATGTGATATATGTGATGGATATGAATGATTGCTTGTCGGTACGCGAACGATCTTCGGATATTGCGCGTACTGTCAGGTTAAAAAAAATAAAGGTATGAATATTATATATCGAAGATGTATGAACATTACAAATGAACACTTGTCGGGGCGTGAACGATCTTCGGATATTGCACGTATCGACAAGGGGTATGGTTGTTAAATGAATGATGTAAAGAACGCCTAGAGTGTTCTTATGCTATAATGTAATTATTGTATATGTGAAGTATGTGTGTACAGGTACACTAATGGTATGTGAGTCCTACGTTCGACATAGTAAGTTAGGATGGCGAATCCCTCTAACTTCTGTTGGACATAGACTTGGCAGGTGATGGCGTAGTTAAGGACTGCGGGCCTTATACGTGATGTAGATGATAGATGTATACGTAGATAGGGACGGTGGGCCTTATACGTGTTATAGGAGATAGACGCCAACGTAGATAAGGACTGCGGACCTTATACGTAATGTAGATAGGCGTCCGCACAAGAAAGGACTGTGGACCTTATACGTGCTATATTTGTGTTAGCATAGGGGTGGACTGCGGACTTCGTACGTGTTATGGTTTAAGTTGCAACATAGGGAAGGACTGAGGACCTTGTACGTGTTGTCAATATCGGATGGTACGGGGAAGGACTGCGGACCTTGCACGTACCATAACTGGTGAACATAGGTAAGGACTGCGGACCTTTTACATGTTTACGACCTTAAGTACAGGTATAGACGGCGGACTATGAACGTACTCTCGGTAGACTGAGGTTAGTGATTGTAGATATGTATGTATGTATGTATGGTAGTAGGGTAACGGATTAAGTATGGATATGTATCTTCGGATATGTATGTATGTGTATGTATTGTATGGCGTCCGATTAACTAGAACTCACTCAGCGTAGCTGACTTTTAGTATGCACGCAGGTGAGTAGAATGAGACAGCTAGCTTGAGCGGGCACATGGTGAGCGAATATGAGACTGGCATCTGAAGACTCAAGATGTTTTAATGTTAATTGACGTTTATTTTGAAAGACAAGAATGTTTAATTAAGGCAAGTTTTGGATTGCTGTAATGTTTTATGAAAGTTTTTATATTCCGCGAAAGTTTTAATTACTCTGATTTGTAAGAACTGTGTTTATGAGTAAATCCGACGCTAAAGTAGGGCTACCAGGTTTGGGGCCTTACATGAGTGCCTTCAAGTATAATGTTGATGCTGATGTGGTTGAAGTTTATAACGCCACAGATAATGCCTTGGATGATTATGAAGGTGATGAACAGGAGAAGAGTATTGACGTTTGACCATGTGTATAGTGAATATAATTCCACTGTCTTGAATACGGTGAAACAAAGGATAAGAAGGAAAGCAATTTGTCCCGGGCCTGGGAGTGATGTATACCCATTCTATGTCGGTCGGGTAATTGAAGATAAGGATACGTTGAATGAAATGGTTAAAACATATGCAGTGGCATCAAGAAGAGAACTTTTCATTAAGAAAAATGACAATATAAGATATAGAGTTGTGTGCTTGGGTAAGAATCGAACTTTGATTAGCGGTGAGGGTTCAAACTTGCCAACTATGGAAAACCCTAAGGCTCAAACTGTAAAAAAAGAACATTAAACCTACTTGCCCTTAGGCAATTCAAATCTCAAGACCATCCATTTCCGATCAGTGGTGTGTGAAGACAATCTCCCATAAACATTAATGTCTACAAACTAGGGTTGTTAGTCTATACACTATGGGCACCATAGCGAGGGAGATAGAGTCATAAATTTCAACAAATCCTACAATCCTTGTTGAATCTCTTCAAGACAAAATCTAGAAAAAGCACCAAATCCACGTTTCGGAAGTGAAAGTGAAAAGAGCAAAGAAGCTCGCTAATGATAAAAAGGATGGTGATTTTATACAACAGTACGGTATGCTAAGAGCCTACTTTGAACAACTGGTGAAAGCCAACCCCGGTAGCCATGTCAAAATAGATGTTTAACCATGTCATGACCCTAATAGTCCTACTAGGCAATTCAGAAGGGTTTATATATGTTATGGTGCTACAAAGATATGTTTTCAAATGTTAGGAAGAGAATTTTTGGGGCTAGATGGATGCTTTATGAAAGGCCCATTTCCGGGTCAAATCTTGACTTCAGTAAGTAAGTAAGTATTGATGGTAACAGGTGTATTTATCCAGTTGCTTTTGCACTCGTGGAAGCTGAAACTCTAAACTCATGGACATGGTTCTTAGAGTGCCTTAGAGATAATCTTGAATTTCCCACCGATGCTAACTTCACTTTTATTAGTGACCGTCAAAAGGTAATTCTGTTCATGCTCTTTAGTCGTTGTTTTAATGTTGTTTGGTTGCTATTATTGTTGTTTTTATGCGTTTGTTGCTGTTAATGCTTTATTGTTGCTGTTAACGATGTTTTTGATGCTACTAATGCTGTTTTTGATGCTGCTAATGCTGTATTGTTGCTGTTAATGATGTTTTCGTTGCTGCTAATGCTGTATTGTTGCTGTTAATGATTTTTTTTATGCTTTTGGTTGCTGTTAATGCTGTATTGTTGCTGTTGATGTTTTTGTTGCTGCTAATGTTGTTTTTGATGCTGCTAATGTTGTATTGTTGATGTTAATGATGTTTTTATGCTTTTTATTGCTATTAATGATGTGTTGTTGCTGTTAATGATGTTTTTGATGCTGCTAATGCTGTTAATGTTGTTTTTTATGCTGTATTGTTGCTGTTAATGCTATTTTTAGGTTGCTAATGCTGTTTTATTAAGTTGTATTGTTGTTAATGCTGATGTTGTTATTATTTGTTGTTTAGGGATTAATTCCAGCATTATAAAAAGTGTTCTCTAGGGCTGAGCATCGATTTTGCGTTAGACACATCCTTGAAAACATGAGGAAGCAATGGCGTGGAGATGTGTTCAAAAGCATGTTCTTAAAAGCAGCCTGTGCCACTTCCATCCCTTACTATATGAAATCTATGGAGGAAATAAAGAAAGCGGATGCTACATTATATAATTGGGTCAACTAGATTGCAGCTAAAGCATGGTCAAAAGCACATTATTCAGGTAGGGAAAAGTGTGATATTCAATTGAACAACATATGTGAGAGCTTTAACCAGCAATTGGTTGTAGCAAGGGACAAGCCTGTGATAACATGCTTGGAGTATATCAGAGAGTATATGACAAAGAGGATTATTAATGTCAGAAAGATGGTTTCAAAGGGTGCAGGCCCTTTAACACCAAATGCTACAAACATTTGAAGAAATCAATACCGAGGCATCACAATTGACTGTTCTTATGGTGGATGCTCATAATTACCAGGTAACATACTATTACATGACAATCGTTATTCTTATTTTTTTATTCTAAAGTTGCTTTTTATATTAATAGGTGAACAATATAAGGTCTCAATGCGTGGTGAACGTGAAATACAAAACATGCACTTGCAGGAAGTGGAATTTGATAGGGATGCCGTGTAAACATGCAGTGGCAGCTATAAATGACATGGCTATTAATAGTATGAATGTTGGCATACCTGAGAAATGGGTGTCTGAAGCTTACTGGTTAAATAATTGGAAAATGGTGCATGATAACCAAATAATGCCAATCCCAAGTGAAGATTATTGGATGCCTTCACGGTGTACAACAACAATGATTCAACCAAAACATCATAAATAGGTAACAAACTGAGCCCGAGCTTCAGTAACTAAATATATAAAATTAATATATATTATGTTATATATAATATTACAATTGAAAAAAAATTCTCAATAAAGTATTAATTCAACATCTTATTATGTCTTTTGCATAGATTGAGAGGCCACAGAAAAAGAGAAATAAGTCATGGGATGAGAGGAAAAAAAGAGTTGCTGAGGATAAAATGATAAAAAGAGTAGAAGAAGTTGAGAAAGTGTTTTCTAAAGGAGGAAGAATGACAAGAAAAGGAGGCACGCTAAAATGCAGAAACTGTGGTGGTTTTGGCCATAATCGTAAAACATGCACCGGTAATAATGGGACAACAACTACAAGTGCACAACGTGGGTGATGGTCTTGACTTTTTATTCTTTTGGTTTGTGTGAACGTATTGACCTTTTAGTGTTTTGGCTTTGACCTTTACTTTTGAACTTGGTTATGTGTGATGGTATTAACTTTGTTTTGGAATTGGTTGTGTATTGGTATTGACTTTATTTTGGACTTTATGTGTAATGGTATTGACGAAATCCATCATGTTCTTGTTTTGGACTTGGTATTGACTTTGTTTTTGCATGATGTGGTCTCATGGTAGAATCCATAGAAAATGGCATCATACTTGTTTATGAGTTTAAAAAGGACATAAATGATAGTGGATTGGTGGGGGACATAAAAGTTATATTGATAAAAAGGAGATTTTATTAAAATATTAGAACTTTTTACGTCTTTTAGACATGCATGGACAAAAAAAATTGCAAAAAAATCAATCAGGGGCTAAATTGTATATGCAGGCATATTTGGATTGAAAAGATAACGTGAAATTGACGGAGGGACTAAAAGTGACTACGATTAAAAACCACGGGGAGTAAAACAGTTCAAGTTTTATTCAGGGACTAAAAGTGACTCCGCTTAAAAACCACGGGGACTAAAACAGTATTTTCTCAAAATAATTACAATATTTCTTCCTTTTCTTAACTCAAGTTTTGTAAATTTATAAAATAGTTTCAAATTTGACCCTTTATCTTTACTAATATATTCCTTTTAATTTCAATTTTAAACCAACTTCCCACCAACGATTTTTAAATGGTCATAACTTTTTCGTACGTTATATTTTTTTTTAAGAAAATTACATCATAAAAATGAGCATTCTATTGTCTTTAATTTGAGTATGGTCTTGTTATATATTGTTTTTTCAATTAAAAAAATTTAACCTATAGGCTTTAGGTGTTTCTTAATTCGGTTTTGACGGTTTTTAAGTTAAACCGTGAGCCAAATCGCCAGTAACATTTTGTTGTCGTTGAAGACCGAAACACACCGTTGAAAATTTAATCTGAATCGTTACTAACGGTTTAGTTTCACAGATCGAGCTTTAATTATAAATTTACCGTCCGGTCAGGTTTAATATGATCGCTTTTCGGTATAAACTGCAAACTAACTGTTTGCTATGGTCAATGAAACAAAAGCGATTATTGGTAATTTGAACGGTTTCAATGTGTCAAACTAACCATGAACATCTATAATTGTTACGTGATTATTAGGATTTAGTGTTACCCGTTGTATCGCGCGGGCACCCGTCTAGTTTATATATAACAAATGAGAAGTTTGGTGTCATATAACCATGATTGGTCCATGTGGCACCGTATGATTAGACTATACAATTTACATTCTTGTTTTGTTTGTATATTTTTTTAATTTGATAATTAAACGGTTATTCGCATCGACTTTTTGTCGCAACTTTCAGGATTGGCAACGCTCGGACTTACTAATGACCAGGTTAACTAACTCTTTTGTTTTAGTTTCGGTAACGTCACAAACGTAACCAAAACCGACGGAATTAACATCGACTGAGTGTCCCAACATTGAGTCCGACAACACTTGGTGTTTTAACAACATCCAAGTTTTACTGACCTAATAAACGTTGTTTCATATATTTTATTGTTTATCAGTTAATTTGATGGACTTTTTTCCGTTTTAACGCTTAGGCTTTAGCAATGTTATTTATATGGTATCATAACAAACCTAACTGAAACTGATCAAATTCGCGTCGAAATAGCTTCACAACGTCTGTGAACAACAACCCTCGGATTTTACCAACTAACCGTAATGACGTCCGACACCGACAATGCTCGGGTTTTTAACAACGTCTGGTTTTACCGAACAAATAAACGTTATTTTAAATATTATATTTGTTTTTTGGTTAAATTTGTGAATATTTTGCTTATAGGTTTTAACGGTTGGCTTTTACCAAGGTTGTTTATACTATAATGAACATAATCATTATTGAACGAATTCGCATCGACTTTCTGTCATAATTCTTGGTTTTTACCCGCATCAGTTTTACCAACGCGTGAGTTTCAACGCTCAGATTTTACCAATGTCCGGGTTTTTCCAAATAAATAAACTTCAACTTAAATATTTTAAAATTTTCATATGTTAGTCTTTTTATATGTCAAATTGACGGATTTATCTTTCTGGGGTTAATAGGGATTTACCGACCTAACAAAAAATGTTCAAAATATATTAATTTGTTTTAAAAAACATTACATCTATCGCTATTTTTTTTTAATTTTTATATTTTAGTTTGACTTGTTTATTTTTTAGGTTTAGATATGGTAAACCTTAAGGGTGGCAAATCCAACCCAAATGGATTGTTATGTGTCAAGATGGATAAACTTTAAAAGTAAAATGAATTAGAATGGATCATAAAAATTCTTCAAGTGGGTCAGGATGGGTTGGAAATATACAAGTGAGTTTTATTTATAGGTTAAAATGGGTCAAAACAAAAAATCCAAGTTATCCAAAATTTATCTAATTCAAAATACCCAAACTATCACGTGCGAAACAAAACTCATCCGAAACACAATAAACGATCAAAACGAAACAAAAACCCCGAACTGACTAAAATGAAACAAAAACGAAACTGAACCGAAATAGAAAAACGACCAAAACGAAAAAAAACGGGAATGAAACCAAAAAACTGGCCAAAACGAAATAAAAAAAGTGACATGCAACCTAAAAGCTAACCAAAACTAAACAAAAACAGCGAATTGACCAAACCGAAACAAAACTGAATCGAAACAGAAAAACGACCAAAACGAAACATAAAAACCGAAATGAAACCGAAAAGTTGACTAAAACGAAACAAAAAAAAAGCGAAATGCAACTGAAAAGCGGACCAAAACAAAACAAAAACACCAAACCGACCTAAACGAAACAAAAACACCGAATCGAACGAAACAAAACAAAAAAAAACAAAACGAAACTGAACCGAAATAGAAAAACGACCAACATGAAACAAAAAAAAGCCATCTTGAGTTAGTTTTACCCATCTTGACCCATATCCATCCTAACCCTCTATTTTAAAAATCCATCCTAACCCATATCTATCCTGACCCATACTCATCCTGACCCATCACCCAAATCCAACCCAACCCACTCCCATTGCCACCTCTAGTAAACCTTATTGGTGCAAAGTTTTGTTTTGTTTTAGTTTTGGTCTATAACGAAGATAATGAAAAACGACCAATTTTCATTTTTTGCTATGTTTTTAAGTTACGGTATCGTAACTAACGTGACAGAAACCGACCAAATTTGTATAGATTCACCACTTTTTGTTTTAGTTCTAATGTCGTAACGAAGGTAACAAAAATGGACCAAATGCATATTTTTTTAGTTTTGATACAGTAACGAATGTGACGGAAACTGACCAAAGTTGCGTAGACCCACCATCTCAAAGCCCGATATCAACAATGGTTGGGTTTTACCAACGGTTATGTTTACCGACCGACGCCACCTCATTGATCCATCTCAACTTTTATGATTTTGTTGTTTTATTGTTGATTAATTCCACTACAATAACACACGTAACCGAAACCGACCGAATTCGCGTCAACTTACCACCTCAACGCTTTGGATTGACAATGTTAGATTTTAACATCATCCGGGTTTTACCAACATGCCCCGACGTAACACACCGGGTAAAACCAGATGTAGGTTAAAGTTTGGCTTGTTTTTGGATTTTTATGTTTGAATGTCAAAACTATACAAAGTGTGGCTAAATAAGAAGTTTGGTGAATTTTTAATCCCAAAGAGTGTTGATAACATTTACTAAATTTTTGTTGGTACCAATTGCTTTTGACTGTAAACCTAGAATCACCGATCGTGATATTAAAATCCAACAATTTTTTGATTGATGAGAACGATGAAGCTCACAGTGTCAGACAACTACAGAGAATAAGACTGAAGAGAATAGGCAAGGAGAAGCAGGAAGGCTGTGAGAGGGAGGATATGGCCGAGATGGTTGCCTATGAAAGGAGGTGGGCGGCTAGGTAAACACTCGTGATACGATGCAGAGAATGATAATCACATAGAATCCTTGACTTCTAATTCATCACCTTAATGTATAATTACAATATTATGTTTAAGTTAGAAGATAAAATAATTATAAATTACGCAAGAAATCGTTAAATCAGTTCAATGCACATAAGCATATATGTTATATTCATATTAACCAAAAACTCAATATTAATATGTATAAAGGTTGGGTACCAAAAAGACCCAAATACCCTTAAGTATCGCCCGCGGGTCAGAGAGAAGCCACTCATATGCCACCCGCGGGACATATGGATCACCCGCATAACTCACTGAAGGAAGAACAACGATAAGTCCTAGAGACCATGCGCAGAAACATCCAGACACCCTCAGAAGTCATTCGCAGGGAAGTATTCTCACCCGCTAGGAAGTATTCTCACCCGCTAGGATGACCAGAAGGTAATGTCATAGGACAACTGTAATTAACTAATTACATTCTAGAAGAATTACCAAGATCCTTTCTTGGAGAATACATGACCCATTAACCAATGAATGGAGGACAACTGGCTAGGTTGTTATAACCGTGCACATGGCCAGGGTTATCTCGTCCTATCATAAAGTGACACGTGTCCAGGTTGTTATAACCATGCACATGGGACGTATAGCTCAACCTATTATATGAGGGGACGTGTCCAGACGGTTACGGAGGATCTTCTAGAACGGGATAGCTGGCCCAATCACATTCCCACACTCTTCGGCTATAAATACCTTCACAATCTCCTTGAGGTATTCATTCACTCCCAACTATCTACTCTAAATACTTAAGTACTTTCCCTCTATTAGAACGGTACTTATTCTCACGCCGGAGGGTGGTTACGGGAAGACCCTCCCTCTTGTCCTTTCTCGTAACGAGCTCACGGTGTCTATTTTGCAGGTTTCTGTCACTGGACTTTGGGAGATTGAGCTCATATCGTTGTTGGTTGTTGTTATATCCTACCCTGTGGACTTATTGGATCTAGGACCCGTCAAGGGAGTAGATCCGTGTTTCTTAATTGGCGCTATATGTGCTTGTGTTAGAACTGTGATAATTTTTCGTTTCTGTTGGCTTGAACGATATGAGTCAATTTTTCGAAGGGCCGACGGGAACTCCTGCACCTGTTTTACGAACTGGTGACAACGTAACACATGGGGGTTTTACTCTGAGTACCCTAGGACGTACCGTGGCACCAGGAAGTTCTATATAGGTGACCTCGGACATGTTACGGCACCGGGAGGTCCTATTATAGGCGACTCGGGACCTGTCATAATGACAGGAGGTCTTACTACAGGTGATTTAGGACGAATCAAGGTAGCAACTCGCCGAACCCGTACAGAATTGGGTCTAGAAGACGATTCTGACAATTCTGAACTGGAGAGATCTCATCGTCGAAATTCCAGAGCTAGGGGACCCTTATCCCCTGAGGAATGGTTCTGTATTCAACAAGAGAAAGTTTCAGCCAAGTACGAACGCATGGTTCGCGAAGAGCAGCTTCATGCTCGTACTCTAACTTATGATGAATCTCCTAGGAGATATCCTTCTCCTCCCGCAATAGTGAGGAGGAGTCAGATTCGTCACACTCTTCAGACGGAGAGAGGTCCCGAAGAAGTATGGAGAAGGCGTGACTGTCCTCGTATGGTCATGCGTGTGCCTGCCTACAGAGATGAGTATGACAGTCACGACTCAACATATCATCCAGGCGAGTTCAGTTATTACAGTGGTGATAGCAGGCTTCATGTGCAAGATGGAACTAGTCGTCCGTGGGCGGTAGTTCGCCATACTCAATACCATAGTGATGCGGAAGAAGATTTTACTAAACCATACCGTCCAACAACCTTTGCTGAGAAATCGAAGTTTATAGCACGTATCGCAGTAGCCCATTCTAAGTTAACGCAAAGATTCCTACGTCGGTAGGCAAGTATAATGGGATGACTGATCCTTGTGATCATCTCCTAAACTTTGTAGCGACCGGCGGTGTTAGCTGTAACATTTCGGTTATTCGTTTTTCTTATTTTGTAACCGTTACCGACTTGGTTCGTATTCGGGCGACTTTTATTTATATATCCCACTTTTGTTAGTATCTTTATTTAGTTATTTAATTGATTTAAACTATGAAAAACATGCAAAATCAACCCAAAACTAACAAATTATTCACTTTTGCATACAACCTCGAAGATCAAGGACCAACTAGCAAAATAAACAAAATGTTTTTCCTCCTCCCTCTTCCCCTCTTGCGATCAGCCGACAAGACCCCCCCCCCCCTTCTATCTTGGACCATAATTTACCTACCAAATCGTGTAAATTGATCATACCATATCAATCCTTTCCTTAATACGATCTCACCGACACCCTCAACATGGTAAATTATGAACTTTTGACAGCTAATTCGTTGAGAAAAAGCTGCGGCTGCCATTGACTCAATACCCTACATAAACTCGTTTATATTTCAATTAATCGTGCACACACACTTCCTAAACAAGCGCGAATCAAAACCCTAACCTAACTTCAGCATACAAGATCGTTATTATCAGTTTTGAATTAGAGCTTGAGCCGCAAACCCTAGTTCATTGATATCCCTTAACCCATCATCATATACGGTAATAAAACATTTCTTTTCATTCATTTTTAAACAAAAAACGAGAACCCTAACTCAATTTGAATCAATTACGAACGAACTAAACGAAACCAGATTTAGGGTTCATACTTGATTTTTGGGGGGTTTCTTTGGCTTGTCTGTATTTACATTATTCTTATTATTCCTTTTACAAGTTGTAGCACCAACCCAATGGCTGGTGCATGTTTTTTAAAAAAACTAAAACCGGCTAGGAGCGGGTTCGAGTCGCCCTGGACGCGGTTTTGATTTTTATTTTTTTAACACCTTTAAAACAATTGTCTTTTACATTAATATATGTGTATAACATTAATAAACGAGAATTGGTTAAACCGAGCCTCTAGTCTTGCTGTTTTCCCCGTCTTTGAACCTTAATTTTTCTTCATAAAAGCCTTTATATATATATATATATACACGTATGATTATATGTGTGATGACAACTCTCTTAATAAATTTTTGTTCATTATAAAGACTCGTTTTCGCCTTAGCTTTTTACAACTTCTATATCACTTTATAAAATACCTATTTTTATAAAGGAAGCAATCATAAATAATAATAATAATAATAATAACATTTATAAATATAATAATAACCTTTATTTTTAACGATAATGTAACTTTCAATATTTTTAGCCACATCGAAACCCGTCATAAGTCTTAATTTTTGGTTATGACCCTATTTAACTCACTTTATCATTAACGTCTAGGAATAATTGTCGGCAACCCTCGAGGAGCTTGATCGTTTTCAATCCTAGCCTTTTATTTTCTTATCTCGTCCTCGTTTATTCTACTCTATAAGGTAGGTAAATTCACATCCCCCTTTTTACCGCTTTACAATTTTTGGGGCGTTATGCGTTCAAAATTAACTTATTGTTTTCACTACAATTCCGTTTATGCATAATTGTAATTGCTTGATTAGTTGTTATGTGCGAATATGACCATGTGTTTATTTTATGTTGGTTGGTACCTCATCCTCATTAGTATGATCATACGCCGTCGAAGTAAGCCGTTATCAGTGCGATTCGGTTGAAAAGACAAACTTTTATTTATTGTTTACTAGTTGTAGTAATGTATGATTATTGCATGGAATTGTTCTTTTATTATATATACTCAAAAACTGTGGTTTACTTGCTTAACTTTATGTTGACAAAATATATATTTTCACGCATGGCGCAGGTAGCTTTATCAGATGAACCAAGTATTGGAAGTTAGATGATACCTTAGGTTGCTTGATGAATGAAGAACACGTTTTGTTTTAAGTTATGTATGCTATGAATTATTGATTTGTAACGGTATTGTTGAGACAATATTTGTGCTTTTGAAAATTGATATATGAATGAATAATTTAGATATTGACACGTGTATTTTACTTAGTGTCTGAGCTATGATACAATCAATGTCGCGCCCCAGCATGTTCCGCCATAGGTTGGGGTGTGACATTAGCGGATGGTGTCACCCCCCCTCCCCATCTTAGGCCTGGGAGCGCGACCAACAGTTGGTACCACATTTGTAAATAAATCAGAGTTAAGTATTAAAAGCGGAAGTCTTGAAAACATGTGGATTAAAATATAATATTTACATATACAAAAGACGAAACAAAAGTTTCCATTTAAGATTACTTGTTTTTAATTTACAAAACCACCATTCATTAATATTTAAGTTTAACAAAAAGATCCAAGCCATCGGATATTTTGAGCACTTCGTTTTTCAAGCCCTAATCTTGGTTACCTGCAAAATGTTAGAAAATACGTCTGCAACAAATGCTGGTGAATATGATAATGCGAAAATATTTTCTTTTACTTAGTCACCCCTCGAGACCACATAAGTCTCGGCCCATCTTGGCTTAGGAATAATCAAGTTAAAACAACACAATTATAAACTCGAGTCTCTACACTAAATACACCAGCAAACACCGCAGTGTTCGACTTAGTTAAGTACCCGTATATATACACATGGTCATTACTCCCTGCAGGCGAGCGTCACTATAACCAAGTATGGTGCGATGTGCCCACCGCATTTTACCACATATGTAAGGATCCAGACAAACGTATACTACAGCCTGAGGGCTAGGCTTATACTCTTGTTTATAACGTTTTAGAGATACGTAATCTCATGTAAAACCTTTTCATTTAACAAATTGACTCGTTTTAAAACAAGTTTAGGGCGTATTCACCTTTTTCGATTTGATCGGCTTCAAACACCGTCCGAGGGTCTTTCCCGTTGCTATCTCGCACCTATAGTACGAGTATAACCTTTTGTTAGTCGGATATATAATCCGGCTTAAGACCTTTAGTCTTTATAATCATCACCTCAATTATTTATTTTTTTACTTTAAAACCTTTAGTTAAAAAGTATTTTCTTTCTATTTAAACCTTTAGTTTAAAAATATCTGTCTTTCTTTATTTCTTTTATAAGACAACCTATAGTTAATTTTATTTTCTTACATTTCTTCTTCTATAAGAAACGTACATCTATCTTTTCTTTATTATTTAAGAATAGTTATTATTACTTAGATAATAATTTATAACAACGAATTATAATCACACATATATGTACATATGTATTTATTCGTATTTTCATTCTTTTCTTTTCTTTGTTATATTTTCTTTTATTTATCGAGGTATCGAGTATTTCCTCAACTTTAGGTTTTAAACCTATTCAATATTTTACTATTATTTCATTCAGGTATCATGCCTACCTTTGTCGGCTTATAAAAACCTACAAAATCGAGCAGCACTTCGACGCCGCTTCACCTTCTTTATCTTCTTGTTCAAACCCTTAATTCGACACTCTTTCCTTGGCACGCAAAATGATGTACACCAACACTTCACCACTCGTCGGCACGCTTTACGAGGCTGATCGTCATGACGTCGGGGATGGCAACACCTTCTTTGTTGGATCCTTGATGGAATATGGCACGTACATCGAGGAAACGGGCACGGAAATCGATGAGTATAGGCACACTTTTCGAGGTGGATCGAGGATATGATTATTGGTTTCTAGAGAGATGCTAGAGAGAGAGAAAAGATCTGAATTTTGGTGTGAAAATGCGATAGCCCGACCTTTCTATTTATAGGAATTTTTCAGGGGCCCATCGTAATACGCGATGGCCTCTTTGAAGAGCTCGTCGCGTATCGCGACGTAGGCTTGGCCAGTCGCAATGTAGACCTGCCATGTGGCGCCACGTGGCAGGCGTTGTGACACCTTTTGACACGTGGCGGACGTGCTGCCACGTGGTGACACGTGTCGGAGTTGTGCCACATGCCTAGTGTGTCAGACAACCTATCGCGATATGCGATGGGTTTCTCTTCTGATCCATTGCGTATCGCGATGGGTCAGGAAATCAAAATTTTCATTTTAAGCCCTAAGGTTTGGAATTTGATAGTTTTGGTCCTTTGTTTTTGGAAACTTGGTATTTTTAACTCGATATTTTCACGATGTTACATCCTCCCCACCTTGAAATAAATCTCGTCCTCGAGATTGCTTCTTTAGAAAAGATGGGGGTATTTCTTCTTCATTTCGGAGTCAAGTTCCCATGTGTACCCGGGGCCTCTTCGCGAGTCCCACCTTACTTTCACAATTTTCAATGGTCGTCTCTTTAATTTCTTTGTTTTTGAATATTCTATTTAAATTGGACGTTCTACGAATTTTAAGTTTTCATTTATTTCAACGTATTTTAAGGGCATTGACAAAGATTCATTAGCTAAAAATTTTCGCAGATTGGAGATGTGGAATACATCGTGTATCCCTTGCATTTCCTCGGGTATTCGCAATCGGTATGCAACATTCCCGATTCGCTCGAGTATCTCAAATCGCCCTACAAATCGAGGGCTAAGTTTTCCTTTCTTTCCGAAGAGAACTACGCCTTTCCATGGCGAGACTTTTAAAAGAACTTTCTCACCAACAATAAACTCCAACGGCTTATGACGGACGTCGGCGTAACTCCTTTGGCGGTCATGTGCTGTCTTAAGTCGTTCACGGATTTGAAGAACTTTGGCGGTGGTTTCTTGGACTATCTCGGGTCCAGATAATTGATTGTCTCCGGTTTCAGACCAGCACACATGCGTTCTACACTTTCGACCATATAACACCTTGAATGGTGCAGCTTGAATACTTGTGTGATAACTATTATTATACGAGAATTCCATTAGGGGTAAGTGGTCATCCCAACTTCCACCTAAGTCTATCACACAAGCGCGGTGCATATTTTCCAACGTTTTTATTGTTCTTTCGCTTTGCCCATCAGTTTGCGGACGATAGGCGGTGCTAAGGTTTAGCTAGGCGCCCAAGGCTTGTTGGAAGCTATTCCAGGAGTGAGACGTAAAACGACAATCTTGATCATATATTATAGACAACAGTACTCTATGCAAAGCAACAATGTTGTTCACATAAATACGCGCTAATCTATTCATTGAGTTATGACTCATTGATGGGTATAAAGTGTGCTGACTTTGTTAATCAATCTACAATAACCCAAATAGCATTATGTTGTCTAATCATCTTCGGGAGTTTTGTGATGTAATCCATGGTTATTAACTCCCACTTCCATAAAGGAAGTTCGGGTTGCTGAAGCAATCCAGAAGGCTTTTGGTGTTCAGCCTTGACCTTCAAACAAGTTAAACATTTCGCAACGTGCGAAGCGATGTCCTTTTTCATCCCATTCCACCAGTAGTTCGGTTTGAGATTTTGATACATTTTGTCACTACCGGGGTGCATCATGTATTTGGACTTGTGGGCTTCGTTCAATATTTTCTCATGCAAGTCCCCAGCGATTGGTACCCAAATCCTATTACCGAGTCTAAGGATACCGTCGTCACCCTTAACTAGCGAGTCAATGGTGCCGTTACTTTTTTCATCGGAAATCTTGTTTTTATTGATCGTTTGAATTTGGGCAGATTTGATTTGTTCGATGAGATCAATTTGGATTTCTAATCTTAACGTTCGAACTCTTCTTGGCTTTTCATGTTCTTTACGACTTAAGGCATCGACCACAACGTTGGCTTTGCCTTCATGATAGATGATTTCGCAGTCGTAGTCATTTAGAGTTTCCATCCAGCATCGTGACGCATGTTAAGCTCTTTTTGCTCGTAAATGTGTTTCAAACTCTTATGATCGGTATACACGATAAATCTTACTCCATAGAAATAGTGCCTCCATATCTTCAAAGCAAAGATTTTGGCGCCTAACTCTAGATCGTTAGTTGTGTAGTTCTTTTCGTGTACCTTGAGTTGACGAGAAGCATAAGCGATCACTTTCTTGCGTTGCATTAGTACGCATCCCAAACCGGAATGAGATGCATCACTAAAACTACAAAATCCTCAGTACCTTCTAGCAAGGCCAGTATTGGTGCTTGGGTGAGTTTTTGTTTAAGTATATCGAACGCCTCTTGTTGTTTTGTTCCCCATTCATACCTAATGTTTTTGCGAGTCAAAGAAGTTAGGGGAACGACTATACGAGAGAAATTTTCAATGAACCTTCGATAATAGCCGGCCAATCCTAAGAAACTTCGGATCTTGGTTGGCGACTTTGGAATCTCCCACTTAGAGATAGCTTCAATCTTAGTGGGGTCCACTTGAATATCTTTGACGTTGATAATGTGACCAAGAAATTGCACTTCGTGCAACCAGAACTCGCATTTCGAGAACTTGGCGTACTACTTCTCGGTTCTAAGTATTTCAAGTAAGGTTCGGAGGTGATTTTCATGATCTGCCTTTGACTTAGAATAATTAAGTATGTCGTCGATTAATACGATAATATATTTATCAAAGTAAGGCTTGCAGATTCGATTCATCAAAAACCATGAACGCAGCTGGAGCATTAGTAAGTCCAAATGGCATGACCGTGAACTCATAATGTCCATACCTTGTTCGGAACGTGGTTTTCGAATTATCCTCGGATTGATCTTTGAGTTGATGATAGCCAGAACGAAGATCGATTTTGGAAAAATAGCTTGCGCCTTGGAGTTAGTCAAAGAGATCATCGATTCGAGGAAGTGGATAACGATTCTTGATTGTGACTTTGTTCAATGCTCTGTAGTCGATACACATCCTCATGGATCCATCTTTCTTCTTAACAAATAAAATTGGTGCTCCCCATGGTGATGAATTCGGTCGAATGAAACCTTTCTCGAGTAGTTCGTCAGGTTGTTTCTTCAATTCCTTCATTTTAGTTGGAACTAGACGATACGGGGCTTTGGCGATCGGAGCAGTACCGGGAATAAGATCAATCCTAAACTCTACTTCACGATCGGGAGGGATTCCAGGAAGCTCATAAGGAAAGACATAAGAGAATTAAGAAACGATAGGTACGTCTTTTATTTCTTTGGGTTTGGATTGTTCGGTGACGTAGGCCATGAATGCTAAGCATCCTTGATTCAAACATTTGTTAGCCCTTATAATAGAGATTAGGCTAACTTGGCCAGCGTATTTGTTCCCTTCAATTCGAATAGTTCGTTTATCAGGGGCTCGAAGTTCGACAGTCTTGCTATTGCAAATGATACGAGCATGGTTGTCGGATATCCAATCCATACCAAATACAATATCAAAACCAGCAAGAGTCATAGGCAACAATTGAATAGGCAGAATATATCCGGCTAAAAGAATTTTTCCGTTTTCAAAGGCTTCGGAGATTTAGATTATTTCGCCGCTAGCAGTTTCGACGCTTAGAGTTTTATTTAGTTTTGTTAAAGGTTCGTTTAATAGACTACAAAAGTTATAATCTATAAAACTTAAATTGGCACCCGAATCAAACAAAACTCTAGCATAGGTGTCATTCACTAGAAATGTACCGGTGATGGTTTTCGGCAGGTCGGCAGCTTTTTTAGTGTCGAGGACGAAGACTCTTGCATTGCCCTTCTTGGCTTGACCACTTCCACCCGCACCACCAGTCGCAAGTTTGTTCTTGGGGCATCCAAAGCTCAGGTGCCCCATTTCTTTGCAGTTGTAGCAAGTCATATTTTTCTTCCAGCAATCGACCGTTGTGTGGCTGGGTCTATGACACGATTTGTAGACAGTTGTCGTAGAAGATGGAGTGAAGTGGCATCGACCCCTATGGTATTTTCTGCTGGTCTTACACTGTGGAATATTGGAATTAAAGCTAGACTTGCGTTAATCAGCACCCTTTCCCTTGAATTGGTTGTTTCCTCCTTTCTTTTGGTCGTGTATTGTTACGACCTTCTTGTCCTCTTCTTATTGCGGATCATACCGCCCATCAGGTAACCAGCCAATTCCATCGTGGAGTTAGCGGTTTGTGGCAAGTGTGACCTCACCATGTCGCGTATTTCCCGCGGTAATCCCCATATATATCGAGTAACTTTGCTGGACTCATGGTTAACCAGCTGGGGAACGAGTCGACAGTACTCATGGAATTTGGTATTATACTCACAAAGGTTAGTCCCTACGACCTTATGGTTGAGAAATTTTGTTTGAATTTGATCGGTCTCGTGCATAGGGCAGAACTTCGCCATCAACATCTCCTTGAATTCATCCCACGAAAGATTGTATAACACTTGACGACCCTTGATCATAATCATCATGTCCACCATTATAACGCTTCGCCCTTGAACATTTGGGCAGAGTATTGTATCTTTTCTTGATCCAGCAGATACTAAAGTTTTAAGGATACATTATCCCATTTAAACTTTGGTTTCTAGGTAAATGACTCGATTAAAAAGTTTTAAAGTTATGTGCGTATTCACCTTTGTTTTGATCAACGCTTTCACTGATTTTGTTTTGAAGTTACCACGGATCTATAGTACGAGAAAAACCAAGTAAAAATATTAGATCAACGATCTAGATTTAGACCTTTATTCTATTTGCATAATCATTACCTTGATAATTATTTCTTTAAACTTGGACCTTTAGTCAAAAACATTTATTCATAAAACATTACGTTTCTTCATGATGAAGAAACGTATATATCAAGTTTCTTCTTTGCTAAGAAACATTATAAAATCCTTATAAATATAAAGAAATAATATTTTATCTATGCTCTTGTCTTATAAACCTATATTTTACCTTTTTATCTTATCAAGGTATAGACTTTATCCGACTAAGGTCTAAGCCATTTATAATAAAATAATCGGGTAGTACTCATATCTTGTATGGCTAGCTTATAAGAAATACCTAAGCTTGACACGGGCAACACTTCTACTTGTCGGCGGGTAAACGAGAATACAAACAAACAAAGCTTCAACACTTGCACGTACTTCGAGAACAAATCGTCGGAACATCGGGGTCGAGGCACGATTATCGAGACAAGTGATAGTGGGTGGGATTTTGGGTTGCCTAAAGTAGAGCCCGACACCCCTATTTATAGGGCTGAGATTATGACCCATCGCGATACACGATGGGTTAAAAAGAGATCCATCGCATAGCGCGATTGAGCGCTTAACCGCCTTTGAATATACTATTCCATCGCGTATCGTGATGGAACTCTTGGTTCGGCCATTGCGTACCGCGACGCCGCCCACTAGGTTTGATTGGTCACCTAGTAAACCTGCCATGTGTGGACACGTGGCTCCACGTGGCTGGACACGTGTCACGATTGCTTCGTCTGGTCGTTGCACCGCCCATACTGGGGCACTGTGATGTACCCATCGCGTATCACGATGGGTTACTCCTAATGTCTCCAGAAAATGCTATATTTTAGCTATTTTCAAATAAACCCGAATCGGCGGATGGCTGAGCTGTAAAGCCGGTCTATCTATATGTATGTGGCTATCTTTAGTGAGTGATACGAAGGGTATGTTATTAGTTTAGATCTAACCAATTTAATCAATTACTCCTAAAGGTTCACATCAAACTAGTTCAACATCTCGATCAGAAAAGAATCAAGAGAAAAAGAAAGAATCAGAATTGATCGATATATTTCTCGAAACAAACGAACAGGAAACGAAAGATGAAACCTAAATCATGAGATAGGTGCGATCCCCCCTCCGAGAACTGTATATGAGACTTTCATCTCGTACAGCTCAAGCAAAAACGGTTGGAACGGATATTTAATAGAAAGTTTTGTCTTGAAATCAGAATTTTCTCTTTTAGTCCTTGGACTTTTATCTCTTGTCATTTCCTAGTCTTTCTTTCACTTTCCAAAAACAATAAGGCGACTCTCAAGCGGCTCGCGGCGATGCGAGCGTGCGAAGTGTAAAGTGCACCATCAAAGCGCCACATTGCGCTCTTCGCTGTCGTCGTCACCATCGGTGCATGTCGGGTGCTCCGCACCCTCCGCTAGTACCACTTGGTGCATGCTAAGCATAAAAGAATATTACTATGGAAACCTCCATCTCTTATAAAGAGCTTCCAAATTTATCCCACTTTCCATGTGGGATGAAATTTATCTTTCTTATTTATACCCATGAAAAGAAATTCCATTTTCTTCCTCCTTTCCATGTGGGATGGAATTCTTTCCTCCATTTCTTTAACATGAATTCTTCTAACTTAATAAAGTCCGTATATATTATTTCTTTACCATATTTATACATTATTAATTTATTTTTTTGGTCCTTTTATTTTCAAAGTTGACATCTTAACCCAAAAAATAAATATGATATTTTTCGAGATGTTACAAGTATATTATTATATATTTAAAAGAGAAGTTTGGTGCCGCTAACCAAGTGGCGACACCAAACTTGTCCATACCATTTTGATTTTTTTAGTATTGGTAGCATAACGAACGTAACGAGAACCGACCTAACGTCAATTTTTGATTACGTAAAAGAAACATACTGAATTCGTTTAAACTTACTGAATTCGTGTAAACTTACTGCATCAACGTCCGGGACTGACAATGCTAGGGTTTTGATGCCATTTGTTTTTTTTGTTTTAGTTCTGGTACCATAACGAACGTAACGAAAATCGACCGAATGCCAATTTTCTTTTTTATTTTTTTTAGTTCCGGTACCGTGACGAACGAGAAAGAAACCGACCAAATTCGCGTAAAGTCACTGCCATTTATTTTAGTTCCAGTACCATCGTAACGAAAATCAACCAATTGCCATTTTTGTTTTTAGTTCTGGCATCCTAAGAAACCGACTGAATTCACGTCGACTTATCATCTCAACGCTCGAGATTGACAACGCTTGAGTTTTACCTACCACCCAGATTTTATCAACCTGCCCGGCACAACGCGCCGGGTAAATTCCTAGTTTATAATAAACTAGTGGTTTACCGGCGCATTGCGCCGGGCATGTTGGTAAAACTCGGACGTTGGTAAAATCAAACATTGTAGGTCCTGGCTTTGAGGCAGTAAGTCGCACGAATTCGTTCAGTTTTGGTTATGTGCGTCATAACATCAAAACTAAAAACAAAAAACAAAAACAATTTAAAAACTGAGGTGGACCCATGGATAGCGTCGGTTAGTAAAACTCTGGCTTTGGTAAACCCAAGAGTTGTCGATCTCAGGAGTTGAGGCTATGAGTCTATACAAATTTGGTCGGTCTCCGTCACGTTCATTACAAATTTGGTGAGTATATACAAATTTGGTCGGTACCGATACTAAAATAAAATGTGGTGATTGTATCCAAATTTGGTCGGTTTCACTTAACAAGGCAATTATCCTGTCCACACCAAAAATAATGTTAGAAAGACTAATAGCAAGAAATCCTTCATTTATTTGTTCCACCATATATGTTTTATAAAGCCTTAACACAGTTGAAAAAAAGAAACCAATCTACCATAATTAAAAACCATCATTTGGCAACCTGAGAGATTCGAACCCTGCTTCCAAACTGGTAAAACACTTACCCAAACCAACAAAACCATCCCACCAACACTAATGCACATGCTAACTTTCAAAACCATCTAACTATACTAATAAAAGAAAATAATGAGGATAATGTGGCAATCCCACATTCATTCTTGGACTAATCTCTCTTCTCATTCATTCTACCTATCCATGGGTTATGGAGCAAAACCATATTGGTAAGTGGGTTATAATTTCCTTTCTAATTTTCTAATCTATCATCTTCATTCATTCTAACTATCCATTTGTCATGGGTCAAATTAATTTTGACAAATGGGTTATAATTTCATTTCTAATTCTCTAATATCTCATCTTAATTATCCTACCTATCCATGGGTCATGGGACAAAACAATTTTGAGAAATGGGTTATAATTTATCTTCTAATTCTCTAATCTCTCATCTCATTTATCATAGTTATCCACGGGTAATTGATCAAAACAATTTTTGCAAATGTTGTATATAAAAAAAATCGAATTTGTAAATTTGAGATTCCAGATTTCTTATTATTTGTACTATATATTTTATCTTCTTTTTACCTATAATTCTGTCAATTTCTTTCAGATAATGGATCTTTTTATTTTTATTATTTGACAAATCCCGTGTAATACACGAGTTCAAAAGCAAAACAATTTTGAGAAATGGGTTATAATTTATCTTTTAATTCTCTAATCTCTCATCTCATTTATCATAGTTATCCACGTGTAATTGATCAAAACAATTTTTGCAAATGTTGTATATAAAAAAATCGAATTTGTAAATTTGAGATTTCAGATTTCTTATTATTTGTACTATATATTTTATCTTATTTTTACCTATAATTTTGTCAATTTCTTTCAGATAATGATCTTTTTATTTTTATTATTTGACAAATCCCGTGTAATACACGGGTTTAAAAGCTATTTACTCTATATACAAAAATAAAAATAGCTCACTTTGTGACACCAAACTTCTCTTTTATACTAATTAGTAATAAATACTATTTATACAAGATTGTTAGATCTCAAATATCACCTATTTATTTTGAATACCGTTCATGGTGGATAGGAGAAAATTTCATACTTAAAGCATATTTGTTGAAAACAATCCAAATACGACCCATTCATGTGACCAAGAACAAATTTGTGCTACACTTGTGTTGAAATGTGACCAAGTCCAATTCGAATAATAAAAGATATTGTATAATATTATATGTTTTAAATTCTATTTCTATGCTTTTGTGTTTTTAACGAGATTTGGTTAGTTGATGAATGGGTTTGGAGTTGTTTTGCTGTCTGATAGGTTTGGAAGTTGCGCTTAAAGAGTTTGTGTGGCTGGCCTGGTTTATAATCTTCATAAAAGAGAACGTGGAATGTTACTGGTTTACGAGACTGAGATTTAAGAGAACGCTTTCGATGCATTTCAATCTCGTTCTCCTTTATCGTTTTTGTTGGAACTTCTACTCTTCAATTTAGGGTTTCACAGATATGTGTAGTTTATGTTTTTCTCTATATTTTTTGAACGATGTCTTGTATCATATTGCCATTATGATAATCTGAATTCTTTATGTTTTGTTCGAGTTATTTGTTGTGTATTCATTGATCTTGTTTCAGTTTGTATTTGAGTAAACATTTTTGATTTGATATAATAAAGTTGAGATTCTATATTTGTAACACATTTGTCAACTAACAGAAGTTGTATATTACATAAGAGATTATTCATATGTTGGGATTGTGAAGTTAAGTCCACAAGGAAATGCATGTGACAACATAAATGACTGGGAAATCAATTTTAAGTAGAAAATTACGAATATCACATAAATCTTAGTATTTTCTACTTTACTTATGTACTTAACACTTACTAATATTCCATTTATGAGATTTGTGTCAACTGCAATAATGTTATTAGATAATAGAGCTGAACCCAATATACATTTTGATATAAATTTACATGGATGAGTTATAGCAAATGGCCATATCATATGGGTAAATTCAATGGCGAACCTTGGGTGAGTTCATTCGGGGGAAGGGGGGGGGGCTCAAAATTTATTACAAAAATTCATAAATGAGGGAGACCAGACTCAAATTTTCGGTCGAAAACGAGTAAATTTACACTAAGTATGAAAATTTTCGGACGAAAACGGGCAAGGGTTGATTACAAGCGGTGGGTCAAGTTATTATACAAAGGGGAACAAAAATGAGAAGAATTTGTAGCCACACAAAAAAAACCCTAAAAATAAATTTAAAAAAATTCAATAAAAATCATAATTCAAAATTTAATAAATAAACGAAAAAAAAGTAAAAACACAAAATGTTTCCACTGTCTTTCTCGTTCTAAAAAAAATAAAATAAATATAAAAATAAAAAATAAAAACACAATGGTAAGTGAAAAAAGTTGCGTTGTAACATCTCGTTTTCTCTTTTCGGTTAATAAAATAAAAATATGAGTTACTATGACGGGCTAGTGTTGGGTTAAATAGATTTGAGTAATTGACTTGGATTAAAAAGGAAGGAAGAAAAGACCATGGGCTTAAGCCCATGACCCATGATATATAAACCTTAATTAACCCATAATCCATTCATTTCACTCATTCCTTACACAATCAAAACACACACTTAAGCTCTCTCTCTCTCTCTCTCTCTCTCTCTCTCTCTCTCTCTCATATTTCTCTCTTTCTCCAAACCGAAACCAAGAAGAAGAATCAATATCCGACCCGACGTAATGATTGTATGATATTGTATGGACCCAAACCCGCTAGATTTAGTCCGAAACGACGAGCCGACACCTTAACCCGTTAAAGTCACGAGATCCGGATGGAATCGGGTATAAATCAACCAAAAGATGAGCTAAGGGGTCACCCTAGCTCAGATCTGGATCAAACGGGACGAAAAACGGTGAAAAATGGTGAAAACGACTGAGATCTCGCTTTTCCGGCGAGATCCCGGTTTTCCGGCGATGACGGCGCCAGAAAAACGTGTACGAGGTTGAAAAGAATGTCAGAACCCTAACCCTAATTCGTTATGGAAAACTAACGAATTAACAGTATTTCGTTAATGGAAGGATAATGAATAAGCCTTAATTCGTTATGACAATTCGTTAAGGGGAGATAACGAATAAGCCTTAATTTGTTATACCAATTGGTTAAGGAAAGATAACGAATTAGTTAAGCAATTCGTTACGGAGAGATAACGAATGGACCCTCATTCTTTAGAAGGTTCATTCGTTATAAAAGATCAGTTTGTTATAAAGGTTCCAGTTCCTTATAAAGACCAAATCATTATGAAAGGTCAATTCGTTATACAGGTCAATTCGTTATGAGCCCCAATTCGTTAAAGAACTGAATAACGAATTAGAAAAGCCGGATAACGAACTAGACTTTGAAAGAATGACAGAAAGGTCCCTGGACTTGGAAAAGAATGATATAATTTCAAATAAGCCCTCGAACTTTATGAGTTAGCAAATAAAATAACAATTAAGAATTTTAATGAAAAATATGTTAAGACAGTTAATGTACCCTTGGACCCTGCTAGGGCGCCCCTAGAACCTCGCTGCCAGGGGCGCTGCCCTCGGACCCCGTTTGTTGAGGGTTATAATGAGACTAGAAACGCGATATGGGTAGTGATAGTTAATTGATTCGTGTAATTGTTATATTAGTCGTGCACAACTAAAGAAAGGAATAACCATTAACAGTGAACGTAACCGAGTTCAAGTGATTTTCTAGCCCAATTTCCTTGTTATATTTTCAGGGTTGTTTGAATACTCAATGTGAAGTGTGAATACACTTACCTTAAGTGGTAAGTGCATGATATAATGATTGATGTGATAGTAAGTATGAATGTTATGAATGAATGTTTGTTGGTGCGTGAACAATCTTCGGATATTGCGCGTACCGCCAATGGGAATGATCTCCAAGTGGTTACTAGTGTGTGTAAATGTTTTGATGTAACTTGGTTATTATGTAAATGATGTAATGATAGAAAGTGTGTTGTAGACAAGTAGAGGTGGGGTGTGATAGAAGTGGCAAGGGTCTAGTAAGGGTGTTAGTGGCATGGCGTTAGTACGTAGTAGAGTAAGCCTATACGTGCCTTCGTTATTAAAGTGACATAACGTAAGTGTGTGGTAGGGTAAGCATATATGTGCCTTCCGTTATTAAGTGGCATAACGTGAGTGCGTGGGAGGGCAAGCCTCTATGTGCTCCCGTAAAACAAGTGGCTAAGACGTAGGGGACAGTCAAATGGTTAAGCGGTAAGGTGAACTGGTCAAATTGCATGTAATGGACAGTCTTCGGACACATATATAATTGCATGTAATGGTTATGGTAGGTTGCTTGATTAGCTAGAACTCACTCAGCGTAGCTGACTTTTAGTACGCACGTAGATGAACAAGCTAAAGAGCTAGCATGATGATGGCACATGGCAGGATTGAACGACTGGCATCTGAAGATGGAAGAAATGATGTTTTAAATATGATGTTTTATGTTATGGTTTTAAAGAAAATATTGAATGATTTGTAACGAATAGTTGAAGTTAACGTTTCCGCGAAAAGTTTTATTTAACTCTGATGTTTAGACTGTGTTTATGAGTAAATCCAACGTCCAAAGTAGGTCTCCGGGGTCGGGGCCTTACATGCGTCTTTTTGTTTATCATTGTGTTTATTTTCGTCATTGATTGTGTCTTTTTCCTTAATACTGTGTTTTTTTTATATATTGTGTTATATTACTCAACATTGTGCTATTTTTGTTCGACATTGTGTTATATTTTGCGATTCATTGTGTCTTTTTTTAGTTATAATTGTGTATTTTGTTCATTTTCGTCATTGTGTCTTTGATCTTGGCATTGTGTCTTTTCGTCAATTTTTTTTTATTTTTTTGTATTTTTTTTGGACGGGAATGATAGCGAAAATATTTTAGTTTTTTATTTATATTTTGAGTTATGAATTTTTTATTATTTTTTGGTTTATTGGATTTTAATAATCCAAACTTTGGCCTATTGGCCGATATTAATCTCAATTAAGAAATTCCCTAGAATAATCTTAGCTTTCACTCTGTTGGCCTCCACTGAGCCTTTTCTTAACATGAAATAACCCAGTTAGTTTTAAGGCAAAATATGTCATTTCTATAAATTTAAGGGGATAAACGAAAAATATAAATTAACTTAAAAACTCAACGAAATGGGCACAACCACCACCGCGGTCGCCGCCATCGACACCGCGACCCTCGACACTGCCACCACCACCACCACGACCGCCGTCGTCGACATCATCACCACCACCATTGCGGCCTCCGCCACCGGTGGTGGCGGTGGAGGCAATGGCGGAGGTCGCGGTGTTAATGGCGGTGTCGATGGCGGCGGTCGTGGTGGTGGTGGTGGTGGCGGTGTCGAGGGTCGTGGTGTCGGTGGTGGTGGCGCCTGTGTCATTGAGTTATTAAGTTAATTTACATTTTTCGTTTGTCCCCCTCAATTTGTAGAAATGACATATTTTACCCTAAAACTAACTGGGTTAGTTCCTGTTAAGAAAAAGCTCCGTGGAGGCCAATATAGTGAAAGTTGGGATTATTCTAGGGAATTTCTTAAGTTGGGATTAATATCGGCCAATAGACCAAAGTTTGGATTATTAAAATCCAATAAACCTTATTTTTTTGAATTTGTTTTTAATGGTTTTTTTTTGTTATAGATCTTTCTTACATTTGTCATTTTTGTCTCTCTTTGTATAACGGTCAGAAATTCAATAAATATAACCAATAAAATCTATTCCATATCCATAAAAATAAAAACAATATCCCAGAAACATAAACCCCCTACAATAGAACCAAACAATCAAAATCAATCAAAGAATCATAAACGTAGCTAACAATCTCTATTATTCTCTACCAATCAAAATCACACTTGGTCGTCTGAAACCCACCGGCAGTCAAAGGAACCTTCAAATCACACTCAAACCTCGGCTTAAACTTCGGCTTCACCCACAACACCTTCAACCTCATCTTAACCTTAAGCTTCAAATCAATATCGTAAACCCGATCATTCGTCTCGGAAACATATCTCGATCGCTCACCTTCCCCGAGAACCACCACCCGTTCTCCAGCAAACACCGCACCCACATTGTTCTCCTTCTTATGCCCCAGATAAAACCTCCCCATGTCCCGGGTGGCAAACCGGTTCCCACGGTACTCGGCATTAGCCTCAATGCTATCAAAGTAAATTCCCACACGGCGGTTAGGGTTTCGGAACGTCATGTTAACCGAGAGATTGTAGTAGAGAGTGTTGTTGGTGGGGGACAAGGTGAACTGCGTGAGAGTGGCTTCGTTTACGTGGAATTTAGGCGCGTTGGGGCGGAAGATGAGCCAGAACACCAGGACGGAAATGCCGAGGAGGACGAGGAGGGTGATGAGGATTTGGAAGACGAGGTTGAAGATGCAGCCGCAGAGGCAGGTGAAGCACCAGGAGAAAGGGTTGCAGCTGCCGCGAGAACGGTGGTAGGGTTTGGTGGTAGACATGGTTGTTTCCGAAGATGTGTAACGGGTGTTTATTTATTTATAGGAGTGGGTTATTGTTATTATTAACGTGTAACGTGTTGTGGGTATAAACACGGAGTTAGTGTGATCATGGATTTTCCAAGTAACTTCCCTCAATTGACCGAGTCACGACTCGGAGGGTTTTTTATTTATTTATAAATATTTGTTTGTTTGTATACCTAAATATATAATATGTTTAATTAGTAACGGATTTAAGGGAAGGTTTGCATGATCCATTTTAGTGAGATGGTTTTTGAATTGTCATCAACATAAGATTATGAGAATACATTGATGCGATGCGTGTAGTGGGGATGAGCAAATTCGGTACTCTGAATCGGTACCGGTACCGATTTGGTGCCGTCATTACAAAATCGGTATCAAAGTTTTGAGTTTCGGGATCCGTACGGTACCAGTATTTCCCGAAATTTGACATTTAATAACGGTACCGGTACCGAACCGAATATATCGGTACCAGTACTGGTACCAAGAATTGGTAATTTTCGGGATCGGTATTTTCGGGATCGGTATTTTCGGTACCGGTACGGTACCATGCTCATCCCTATCATGTAGTGCCGCGACTCAGAAAAGATCGTTTGGCCAATGATCCTTAGCTTAAGTAGTCAATTGGCTGAGATAAGTTAATCAAAAACTTTAATTTAAAAAAGAGAGTTTTTAGGTTCAAATCCCATCTGTAATAAAACAAATAAATAAATAAAAATAAAAATAATAAAAGTTTCAGGTTGAGTCACCCGTAATCCAAATTAGCCTTTAAAAGAGAAAAAAAGAAAAAAACTGCCTCGTGCCATGTTTTGTCATGTGGTAGGTTTGCTCTACGACATTATTGTTTGTAGTGCTAAGCCCATCGCCTGTGAAGTGTCTTACCAGGCTCGACTTGGCCCGAAGAATCCATTAAAATTAGGGGTTGAAAGTAGAGGTGCACAAGAAACCCGAACCGGACCTGAAAAAGAAACCTGGGACCGTTTTTCTTTATACATGGGGTTTTAATACCCGAACACGTATCGACCCTACCTGTAGTATACAGATAGGGTATGCATTTTAGTATCAAAACCCGTACCCGAACCGGACCCGATTTGTACCCTAAAACCCGAAAACCTGAACCGGTTCCACACCCGGAATCGGGTTTTTCCGATACCCGAAACCGTGTTTTTCAAATACCCGATCAATACCCAAATTACCCGAAAATAATTGGAAAATACCCAAAAAAATACCCCTTAAAAGTGCAACCCCAAAATTCCAATCTATACCCGAAAAAACCCGAAAATATGGTTTTTCAATACCCGGAAATAAAGTATTAAAATACCCGGTTTTAAAATACCCGATTCTATACTCGGTCCGAACCCGATACATCGGGTATGGTTTTTAGAGGCAATACCCGAACCCGATCCAGATATTGCTAATACCCAAATTTTTAGTAACCAATCATACCCGATATATGCACCTATGCTCAAAAGTGAATAAAAAAGGGGCCGCTAATATTTAAGTGTTTTTTTATTAAATTTAAAATTTTAATTTGAATGGGCTAATTGGGCAGGGATAATAAAATAAATAGCTTATGGATAAATTCTCTTATATATTCTCTCCTCCATCTCCTTTAAGATATATGTTTTAGGAAATATTTTCATAAGTTATCTCACGTTCTCTTCACCTAATCATGTCTATTCTCAAACTCATATTATCTCTCTTTCAAAAATCATTAAGAATCTTCTATTAAAGATGGTCTAGTGACTTAATTTTTTTAAGCTAAAGCTTAAACTAAAATTTATTTATAAAAAAATTAGCTTTTTAAATTTAATTATATATCATAATTTTAGAAAACTTACATGTACAAAAATATGTATATAAAATTTTAAAATATCAAGTCCCTTGGACTATAGGAGACACAACGCTAGGCGACCACCCACCACGCGATATTAGGACTGATCATGTGTTCGGAATAACAATGCTCATGATATAGGTGATACTACTAAGAACATATTAGTGATGGTTGGTGACTGGAGTTTCGTTTGCTAATTACCTTGAACATGATGATTGTTGGGGATATCTGCATATCGTATATCTTTGGAAAATCTGGGAGTCGTGAAACACCTTTAGATCAAAACTATTTGTTGGTTCCCAAATGTTTGATCGGATAAAACTCAGATTGAGTGCAAGAAATTGTATGGAGATTGAGAGAGTTTTTTATGAGCCAGTGAAATTATCGTATGATCAAGCGATGATTATTAGGGTCAGGATTCATTTGCAATTATAAATCAGTTATCAAATTTTGAGTTTAATTTAATAGTATCAACAATTGAGGTGATTTTTTTTCTGTGTTTTTAAAATGCCACATCACACACGGTCCATCAAATACATTTTCTCTCATATGTTCTCTCCTTCATCTCCTCTCACATACATGTTTATTGTCACACCCCAACCTACGGCGGAAATGCCGGGGCGTGAACTGATTCACAACTCTCTAGGTTACTATCATGTAATATTATAAGTTTCAATATCTATTTAATAATTTCAAACAAATATTCATTACAATATCCCAAAAACAAATAAAACATCAAACAAATATAAAATCATAATTAATCTTGTCTCATTTGATTTCTTCTAGCATAAATCCTTAAGTGATCTTCTAACGTCAATTACTTCACGTCAATGACCTGCATATGCGTTGAAAATAAAATAGTTTTGTCAACACAAGATTGAGTGAGCAACACACCAGTTTAGGTGTACATATAGTATATATAAAAATAAGTAATTGCAACAAGTCATATGAGAATAACAAATTAACCAAATGAGCAAGTAAAAATGAGATGTCGAGAAGCACAAAGCTATAACGACTGGCGTATGATCATACTATTTTGAGATTATGTTGGACCTCTCCGAATGCGGTTCACGTAAAGCATGTAAGAAGATTAAACAAGTATGGTATACAATTCGTTAGCACATTAGACTATAGTTGCAGTTTTGTGTATAAGTATATATGAGAAATACAATTTACGTATATGTCCCCAAAACGTGGAAACAAGTAAACAACGGGGAATGTGGTACTCACCTCGATAGACGAACAAAAGTGGTTGAGAATATTAAGAATGCAGGAAAATCACGCGTTGACAATAAAGCCTAAAAGGGACAAAGAGAAGTACGAATACGCTAAGTAAATGTACCAGATTTGTAACATCCTGTTTTTCTAGTTTCGGTTAATAAATGAAAATACGAGTTATTATGAGTCGGGCTAGTGTTGGGATAAATGTGTATGGGTTATGGACTTGGGTTATGAAAGAAAGAGGAAAAGACCATGGGCTTAAGCCTATGATCCATAATTATATAAGCCATTAATCACCCATTTAATTCATTCCTACACATATCCCTTACACCACCAAAACACACACTTAAGCTCTCTCTCTCTCTAAGTCTCTCTCTAGTCGAAACATAGAAGAGGAACCGATCCCGACCCAAGGTAATGGTAGTATGATGTTGTTTGAGCTTAAACTCGTTAGATATGGTCACGAAACGATGAGCCAACACCGTTAAACTGTTTAAGTCACGAGATCCGGGTGGAATCGGGTGTAAACCGAACCTAAGATGAGCTTAGGGGTCATCCTAGCTCAGATCTGGATCGAACGGGGCGAAAAACGGTGAAAAACGAGTCAAAACTCGTTTTTCCGGAGAAAACGCGTTTTTCCGGCGACGGCGCTGGAAAAGTTAATACGAGGTAAAAGGTATCAAGGAACGTTCAGAACATTCCCTGACCTAACCCTAATTCGCTAACAGGAAGTTAACGAATTAGAGGTTATTCGTTAACGAGGAGTTAACGAATTGGAAGCATTTCGTCATGCGATTCGTTGAGGATAAAATAACGAACTAGCTTCTGATTTGCCATGACCATTCGTTACAAGAGATAACGAATTAGAATATCCAATTCGCTACATGAACTGGTTCATCAAAGGACCAGTTCGTGTAATAACCGGTTCGTTAAAGGGTTCAATTCACTACGTGGACCAGTTCGCTAAGATAAGTCAATTCGCTAAGAGCAATGTAACGAACTAGAAGTTTAACAAAAGGACAGAATGGTTCCTGAACTTAGAAAAATGAATGATTTAATTACAAGGAAGCCCTTGAACTTTTATGTAGCAAATTAATCAATGATTCAAAATGCCAATGGAAAATGTGATAAGACAGGTAATAGAAATAAAATTTTTCTATTAACAGTTAGCCAGGGGCTCTGCCCCTTAGACCCTGCTAGGGGCTGCCGCCCCTAGAACCTTGCTGCCAAGGGCGCTGCCCCCGGACCCCCGTTCGTTGTGGGTTATATAAAGATAGAAATACGATATGAGTAGTAATAGTTAATTAATACATGAAATCATTATACAGTTAGCCGTGCACAACTCAAGAAAGGAATAACTATTAACGGTGAACGTAACCGCATTTAGGTAAGTTCTAGCCCCATTCCTTGTTATGTTTTCGGGGCTGTGTGCATACCCGATGTGATTAGTTAATACCCTTATCCTAAGAGATAAGTGTATGCCATATATGTATTATGTGAAAGATGTGAATGATTGCTTGTCGGTGCGTGAACGATCTTCGGATATTGCACGTATTGGCAAGTTATGATTATGGATATAATGTTGTGTATAATGTATGAATGATTTGTACGTATGTTATGAATGAATATAGGAGATAGCCAGGTACAGAAGAAAGGGACTGAGCCCTAATAATACTCAAGACAGAAAGGGACCAAGCCCTAATAATACTCAAGGCATAAAGGGACTGAGCCCTAATAATACTCAAGGCAGAAAGGGACTGAGCCCTAATAATACTGAAGGCAGAAAAAGGGACCGAGCCCTAATAATACCCAAGGCAGTAGGGCGTAATATTCTTTAAAACGTATAAGTATGTAAAGTATTGATAGATGCAAAGTATGTAAAGAAAGGATAAAAGGAAGAATGAAAGAAAGAATGTGCATATTTATATATGTACGAAAGAAAGATGTACATGTTAAGAATATAATATGTATCTTCGGATGCGTATGTATAAGTAGGTGAAATTATTGTATATTACCTGATTAACTAGAACTCACACAGCGTAGCTGACTTTTCGTATGCACGCAGGTGAGTAGAATGAGACGGCTGGCTTGAGCGAGGGCACATGGCAGAAGAATAAGAGTTTGGCATCTGAAGACTTAAGACGTTTATGTTTAATGTTATGATATTTTGACAGACAAGAATGTTTATTTTAAGACAAGTCATGGAATTATATGTAATGTTTTATGAATGTTTAATGTTCCGCGAATGTTTTAATTAACTCTGATGTTCAGAACTGTGTTTATAAGTAAATCCATCGTCCAAAGTAGGGCACCGGTAACGGGGCCTTACAAGATTGATTATGAAAACTCGATAATTATAATATTATTATATTAGTATTATACTCCTTTTTTAATCATAATTAATATAATATTATATATAAAGAGAGAATATATAAAATTATTAGTTTGTTAATCGTATAAAAAAGAAAACATATCCATTAGAAATATTATTAGTTTTATAAATATGTTTATATGTATATATCAAAATATTAGCTTTTAAGTTATATATATATATATGTGTGTGTGTGTGGGTGTGTATGTGTGTACATATACTTATATGATAACATATACGTACATATACGAACGACAACGCAAGAAAGCAAGTATCAAAAAGTTGGTTTACGAGAAAATAGTTTTAAACTAATTATTATTAATAATATATTTGTTAATTGATTTAAAAGAAAGAAAAACAAAAAAATAAAAAAAACCGGGGTGGCAGGGGGTCGAACCCGCGACCTGCCCCCTTTGATTAATGTGTTTAACCAGCTGGGCTATCAGCAACGTGCATGCATAGCATGTTTCAATTAATTATAACTACAAGCAGATTAAACAGTTTTTAAATATGAACCCTAACAATTGATTTGATCCAATTCGATACGTTTGATCAAGTCAACCTTAGGGCTATTGATAAGAATGAACTCGCGAACAAAACCATGTATTTAATTACCTCGATAGATGTCCAAATAGGTGCCAATTGAATCAGAACAGAGCCGGCCGTAATACGTTATGAACCAGCTTATAAGCAACAAAGTTAATATGATTATGGATAGGGTTATAGTTGGCGATGGTGAGAGGAAGGTTGGTGTGAATTTAATTGGAATATTATCATCGTTTATATAGAATTAGAGATTAGGGCTCGTTTAAAATTTAAATCAGATAATCTTTAACGAAATCAGCCGAAGTTTTCTAATAGATGATGACGATGAGGTTGATGATAATGATGACAGTATGATTACGAGATAAATTAACACATTTATAGCGAAAAACGTGGTCCAAGTTAACAAATTAAGCATTCGAGTACAAGAAACAAATATGAATTCGGGTATGGATTAATGGGTATCCAGATTGGTGAAATGAGTTATAACAATATTTACAAAAAGGACCCTGGAGTTTGAGGGTGAATACAAAGAAGTTCAAGCTTATAGTTTGGGTTAAAAATGTCAAAACGTAAAAGTTATAATTATAAATAAATTAATAATATTATTTATAAACATAACCCGAACATCGAACCGAGTCGGGTAAGAATATAAATTTAAAAACCCGAGTTGTTACAGTCTCCCCTACTTTAGGGAATTTCGTCCCGAAATTAAAGAATATTATAACTCCATTAAATAATACATAATACAGAACTTTAGATAGTTGAAGCAACGCTTCAAATGAAAATCCGATAAGGGCACTTATAAATAGGATTGACAAGCGGCGTATCCACCGTGTTCTTATCATCTTGACACTTGTACAATTATCTCAACTACGTTTAGCTCTTCATCATGACACACAACTATTCGGATTATGATTTCCATGCGAGGACTTTGGTAATTTCGTAAGCATCCATAATTACTTAGATCGCCGGATGGTCCACATAACTCGTCTTATTGTGTGGGTTACAAAACGTATAGGTAAAACATGATTTTGAGGGAACTAAAATTTTAAGGAGTTTTAGTTAGAAAATCACAATGTATAAAACAATTCCAAAAGTTGCATTAGATTTTACTAAAGCAAGGAAGTTTCCAAGACATCGCAAAAATATAAGTATTTGAAAAAAGTATCACTTATTAACACTTAAGGTTTATGAAGGTAAGAAAATAAGATAAAAGTATATTTTAATAAACAATCAATTTAAACAAAAGAGACTTTATTCATAAAATAGAAGATAAATAGTCCAAATACGGAAATAATTCAAGGCCATAAAAAGGTGTTACAATACATAATTAATAAAAAGACAAAATAAATTAAGATAGATAAAGGGAACGGCAAAGGTCTTCACGATCGTCGAGTAGCTTAATTAACGTGACTCGGGGCACCATGAGGAGTTGCAGGAGTAGGAGTAGTTGAGGTAGATGGGCTTGGAATAGCTTGAATGGGTTGAGCTTGCATATCAGGGGCTTGAGTAGAGTAGGCTTGATACACTTGAGCTTGTGGATGTGGGTCTTGATATAGTTGGGTTAACTAAGTTTGACCTTGATTGATGGGAGGAGCTTGAAGGACATGAAGTGGTTGGGTTTGAACTTGGTGAGCATGGGTCACGTAGTATGGTATAGTCGTAGCTTGGGCTTGATGGGCATGGATGAGTTGAGAGCACGTATTACGAAGATGATTTGGGTCTCCATAATAATAAAAAGCACGGGTATTAGGAGCACCGGGTTGTGCACGTGGGGTGACTTCTGCATTAGGCGAGATACGGCATGTGTTAGCAAGGTGGCCAAAATGGTTGCATTGGGTGCATAGTCGGCAAAGGGTTTGGACAGAGTGATGCAAGTTACACTTGGCACATAGGGATGATGACCAAGGTAAGTCTTATTTTTCGGGGAAGTTTGGTTTTGGTTGGGAGGAGATTGGTTATTGGGTTGGTTAACGGCATAGGCTTTACGTTTGTTGTTATGGTGGTTGTTGCGGTGATCGTTGTAAAAAGCAGGTTTGGGTTCGGCTTTAGCAACAGAGGATGAGTCGGTTTCGGTCTTGTCGGGATTAGGCTTGGAATCCTTGCGAGACAAGGTTTCATCCATGACATGACTGTCGGTGAGGGAAGCAACTAGGTCCATAGCCTCACCGATGGTTAAGGGATCACGACTTGACACAACATCACGTCAAATGCTTTGGTAAACCGCGAATCTATTTCTGAATGACACGGTTGTCGGGGGTTACAAGGTGAGGTACACTTCGGCTAAGTTCATGGAAACTGTTCAAGTAGGTAGAGTTATCCCCACCAACCTGTTTGAGTTCCCAAAACTCAGTCTCAAGTCTTTGCAGTTCGTGTTCCGGGAAGAACTCCTTCTTTATTGCCTCCTTAAGTTCTTCCCAAGGTATGGATACGACCAAGTCAGACCCTTGATCAGTCCTCAAAGCATTCCACCATATGACTGCTCGACCCTCGAACTTGCTCGAGGCAAACTTAGACCGTTTGGCGTCCGGACATTCACATTGGATGAAGACATTCTCCATTTCTTCAAACCATCGCTACAAGGCGATGGCATTTTCCTCACCACGAAAATATGGTGGTTTGGTGCTCAAAAAGTTACGGAAATCATAGTTATTTGGTGCGGCCGAAGTGGCGGATCAGTTGGAGTTGATACTTTGGATCTGATTGACTATCGTGGGCATTGCAGCAGCGGATTCTTTCATGGTCCTAGTAGCCAAGTGGCGATCGAGTGAACCAGATGAACGCTGCTGACGACGATGGTTTCTTAAAGACGACATTCTATAGGGACCAAACATAAGGACTTATAAGTTGAAGGTAAGTTGAGGAAAACATTAGAATAATAAAATGTTTAATTATGTAGATAACTTAAAATAACGTCGCCTTAAGAAATAAGGAGATTTGCGTCATAAGGATTAAAAGTAAAAGATTATAAGATGAGGGAAGTACATTGCGTAAATAGTGAATAAATGATGTAGTCAATATGATTAATGTGTGATGATACATGAGGAGACAAGTCAGTTAAAAATTTAGATTTTTATTTTATTAAGTTTACAATAAACTCACAAAATATAAATTGTGTATGTTGGCCTCCCATAAGCTTTTCATGGCATTTTGAATGGCCCAACGAACTAATGAATAAAAACAACTGAGTTGGACAACCCATGAGCGTTACATGGCAATTTGATTGTCCCAACTAATTAACGAATTAACAATGCAATGAAGTTTGTCAGCCCAATGAGCATTACATGACGTTTTAACCGACCAAACTAACTAATGAATTATCGAAATAAAAATTTGGGTAGTTGGAGTATCTCGTGATTCACCACGTATGATGACTCTAACAAAAACATAAAACAAAGTGAGAAATGGATAGTAGGAGTGCCCATTGATTCCATGGTTTTTCCACCCAACTAACCATTTAAATAACGAAACAAAATAATCAGAAAAACCGAATTTAGCCACGAACCACCATGAATTCGGTTTAAAAAGAAAACCTAAGGTGTCGGTCGTATGACAGTTGTGTTCCCGCTTTGGCCTATAAGCTTAAGTACCGTGGCCAGGTTATCCTCCAGGTAAGGAATAGCGTCTTACCTTGGGTTCTCAGAACCGGTTTGCCAAGGCCCAACTCACAGTACTCTCTCTCTTCCAATTACTACGGGAACTTGTCACACTACCCATCCTTAAGATGTAGAGTAAAAATAAAAGTAGGGAATTCTTAAGGAATTTCCCAAAAATAAAAGTCAATCTAATTTCAAGAAGTTTTCTATGAATGTTGAGGCATAGCCTCGGAGTTGTGTGTGTGTGTGTGTGCATGACAATATAATAACATAATCATTAAATAACTATTTAAGAAAGCTGTAAACAATTAATTTGAACACATAAGGCAAACAGATAAACACGTATGAGGCTCCTAAGCATGTTACTAAGGCACCACTAACGACCTATCTTAAACCTTCGGCTCTGATACCAATCTGTCACACCCCAACCTACGACAGAAATGTCGGGGCGTGAACTGATTGTCACAGCTCTCAAGGTTACTATCATGCAACATTATAAGTTTCAATATCTATTTAATAATTTTAAACAAATATTCATTACAATATCCCAAAAACAAATAAAACATCAAACAAATATAAAATCATAATTAATCTTGTCTCATTTAATTTCTTCTAGCATAAATCATTAAGTGATCTTCTAACGTCAATTACTTCACGTCAATGACCTGCTTATGCGTTGAAAATAAAATAGTTTTGTCAACACAAGGTTGAGTGAGCAACACACCAGTTTAGGTGTACATATAGTATATATAAAAATAAGTAATTGCAACAAGTCATATGAGAATAACAAATTAACCAAATGAGTAAGTATAAATGAGATGTCGAGAAGCATAAAGCTATAACGACTGGCGTATGATCATACTATTATGAGATTATGTTGGACCTCTCTGAATGCGGTTCACATAAAGCATGTAAGCATATTAAACAAGTATGGTATATATAATTCGTTAGCACATAAGACAATAGTTGCAGTTTTGTGTATAAGTATATATGAGAAATACAATTTTCGCATATCTCCCCATAAACGTGGAAAACAAGTAAAAGACGGGGAATGTGGTACTCACCTCGATAGACGAACAAAAGTTATTAAGAATATTAAGAATGCACGAAAATCACGCGTTGACAATAAAGCCTAAAAGGGACAAAGAGAGGTACGAATACACTAAGTAATATACCAGATTGATTATGAAAACTCGATAATTATAATTATTATTAAATTAATATTATACTCCTTTTTTAATCATAATTAATATAATATTATATATAAAGAGATAATATATAAAATTATTAGTTTGTTAATCGTATATAAAAGAAAACATATCCATTAGAAATATTATTAGTTTTATAAATATGTTTATATGTATATATCAAAACTAGGTTTGTTGCCCGTGTAGTACACGGGTTAGAGTAAGTAATTGTGTTTTAGATAATAACATAATGTGAAATACAAAAAAGTGTATCACATATATAAAGATATATTATACAGTAAAAAAATTACACGTTACGCAATTTGAAAATAAAAAGTTGTTAGAAAATTCATAAATCATAAATTATTTCTTTGTTATTTTCTATATCAAAACTTAGTTGTAATTGACAACTTTTTAAAACCAACTCGTGAACCAAAACTCATTCTAATCTTATATTGTTTTGAAATGAACAATGTTTGATACTTTAATCGGTTAAAGAAACCCACCCATTTCGTATTGGTTACTTATGAAAATCTAATATTAATAACTAATGCAATACAGTTTATATTAAACAAATTAACATATTTATGATGGTATTAATTCTTTTAAATCATGATGAAATTATTAAAAATTGAATAAAAATATTAAAAAGAGAAATGTATTAAAAAGAGAAATGTAGTTAATATAAGAGAGATGGGGGAAAATTTTTGTAAGGATTAACATAGTTAATATGAGAGAGATGAGAGAAAACTATTGGACTAAAACTGTAGATTTTGACAAACCATAGGGACGAAAACCGCAGTTCACTCAATAATAATAGATTGAAAAGAAAAAAAAGAATAAAAGATAAAACTGTTAATAAGAAAAAGAAATATATATTTAACATGAGAGAAATGAGAAAATTTTGTAAGGATCACTCATGTGTAATGACATATGGCATTAAGACCCTTGTAGAACACGAGTTAGAATAAATAAATTTGTTTAGAAAATAACACAATGTAAATATGTTCAAATGATATAAAGATATAATATATGGTAGAATAAATTACATATTACATAATATGAAAATAAAAAGTTGTTGAAAATTCACAAATCTCTAAATGTTTTTTGTATACAATATTTGTAATTTTAACCTACATATCAAAATTAGTAGTTTTGTTTTGTTTTTTATTTCAACTTTAGATAATTAGACACATAACCTACAATGAGTTAAAATATGTTGTATCAAAAACAAATCAAACCATCTATAGTGATTGACTTTAACTTTTTATTAATCTTCATTGCAAAACAAACAAAAAGTTAAAATTTCTTTATTTGAAATTAATTAGTTTATCTAAATCAACGTGAAAATTTGTTACTTATAAAAGCTTGATATTAATAACTAATATAACATATTTATATAAAACTAAACAATATATTTATGTTTGTATTAAATTTTAAATTAAAAAATAATTATTAAATAGAGAAAATAATTGATTAAGAAGGGAAAAAAAGTTAAATATAAAACTATTAATATAAAGGAAATGTATTGAATAAGAGAGAGAGGTGGAAAAATTTTGTAAGAATATATCTTGTGTGATGTCATGTGGCATAAAGAACCTTTATTTATTATATAGTATAGATATTAGCTTTTTAGTTATATATATATATATAGGATGAGTATCATTACAAAACTCTTAAATTATTTAAGAACTTGAAGGAACCATTGAAAATTAACGTTTTCGGTAATTTTTTTTGTATGTTAGTGCTATTTGAATATAGTTATACCACTTTTTATATCTATAATTACGATTACAATTATGAAAATTAGTTTTTAAACATATCTAAACTTTTTTCTGCATATATGTAAATTTGCTATTACATAAATTTTACACATATGTAAACTTGTGATTTATATATGTAATAACAAATTTATATATAAAATATGGTAAAACTAGTCTCAAACAATGTTAACATATGAAAAAAATTAAAAAATGTTTGTTTCTTATGAGTTCCTAGAAGTTCTTAACTTTTTGGGGGTTCTCAAATGACACTAACCCTATATATATATGTGTGTGTGTGTGTGTGCGTGTGTACATATACTTATATGCTTACATATACGTACATATACGAACGACAACACGAGAAAGCAAGTATCATAAAGTCGGTTTGTAATAAAATACATAGTTTTAAATTAATTATTGTTATTAATAATATATTTGTTAATTGATTTAAAATAAAGAAAAACAAAAAAATACAAAAAACCGGGGTGGCAGGGGATCGATCCGCGACCTACCCCTTGTGATTAATATGTTTAACCAGCTGGGCTATCAGCAACGTGCATACCTAGCACATTTCAGTTAATTATAATTACAAGCAGATTAAACAGTTTTTGAATATGAACCCTAACAATTGATTTGATCCAATTCCATACGTTTGATCTAATCAACCATAGGGCTATTGATAAGAATGAACTCGCGAACAAAACCATGTATTTAATTACCTCGATATATGTCTGAACAGGTGCCAACTGAATCAGAACAGAGCCGGCCATAATACGTTATGAACCAGCTTATAAACAAAAAGTTAATATGATTATGGATAGGGTTATAGTTGGCGATGGTGAGAGGAAGGTTGGTGTGAATTAATTGGAATATTATCATCGTTTATATCAAATTAGAGATTAGGGCTCGTTTAAAATTTAAATCGGATAATCTTTAACGAAATCCGCCGAAGTTTTCTAATAGATGATGACGATGAGGTTGATGATAACGATGACATTATGATTACGAGATAAATTAACACGTTTATAGCGAAAAACGTGGTCCAAGTTAACAAATTAAGCATTCGGGTACAAGAAACAAATGTGGATTCGGGTCTGGATGAATGGGTATCCAGATTAGAGAAATGGTTTATAATAATATTTACAAAAAGGACCCTGGAGTTTCGGGTGGATACAAAGAAGTTCAAGCTTATAGTTTGGGTTGAAAATGTCAAAACGTGAAAGTTATAATAATAAATAAATAAATAATATTTATATATAAACATAACCCGAACATCGTACCGAGACGGGTAAAAATATAAGTTCAAAAACCTGAGTTGTTAAAGTCTCCCCTAATTTAGGGAATTTCGTCCCGAAATTAAAGAATATTATAACTCCATTAAATAAAAATACATAATACAGAACTTTAGATAGTTGAAGCAACGCTTCAAATGAAAATCCGATAAGGGCACTTATACATAGGATTGGCAAACGGCGTATCCACCATGTCCTTATCATTTTTACAGTTGTACCATTATCTCAACTACTTTAAGTTCTTCATCATGACACACAACTATTCGGATTATATATGTTTCCATGCGAGTACTTTGGTAATTAAGTAAGCATCCATAATTACTTAGATCGTCAGATGGTCCACGTAACTCGTCTTATTGTGTGGGTTGCAAAACGTTTAAGTAAAACATGATTTTGAGGGATCAAAAATTTTAAGGAATTTTAGTTAGAAAATCACAATGTATAAAACAATTCCAAAAGTTGCATTGGATTTTACTAAAGCAAGGAAATTTCCAAGACATCGCAAAAATATAAGTATTTGAAGAAAGTATCACTTATTAACAGGTTTATGAAGGTAAGAAAATAAGATAAAAGTATATTTTAATAAACAATCTATTTAAACAAAAGAGACTTTATTCATAAAATAGAAGATAAATAGTCCAAATACGGAAATAATTCAAGGCCATAAAAAGGTGTTAGAATACATAATTAATAAAAAGACAAAATAAATTAAGATAGATAAAAGGAACGGCAAAGGTCTTCACGATCGTCGAGTAGCTTAATTAACGTGACTCGGGGCACCATGAGGAGTTGCAGGAGTAGGAGTAGTTGAGGTAGATTGGCTTGGAATAGCTTGAATGGGTTGAGCTTGCATAGAAGGGGCTTGAGTAGAGTAGGCTTGATACACTTGAGCTTGCGGATGTGGGTCTTGATATAGTTGGGTTAAGTAAGGTTGACCTTGATTGATAGGAGAAGCTTGAAGGACATGAAGTGGTTGGGTTTGAACTTGGTAAGCATGGGTCAAGTAGTAGGGTGTAGTCGTAGCTTGGGCTTGATGGGCATGGATGAGTTGAGGGCACGTATTACGAAGATGATTTGCGTCTCCACAATGATAACAAGAACGGATATTAGGAGCACCGGGTTGAGCACGTGGGGTGACTTGTGCATTAGGCGAGATACGGCAAGTGTTAGCAAGGTGGAGAAAATAGTTGCATTGGGTGCATAGTCGGCAAAGGGTTTGGGCAGAGTGATGAAAGTTACATTTGGCACATAGGGATGATGACCAAGGTAAGTCTTTTTGTTCGGGGAAGTTTGGTTTTGATTGGGAGGATATTGGTTATTGTGTTGGTTAACAGCATAGGCTTTACGCTTGTTGTTATGGTTGTTGTTGCGGTGATCGTTGTTAAAAGCTGGTTTGGGTTTGGCTTTAGCAACAGAGGATGAGTCGGTTTCGGTCTTGTCGGGATTAGGCTTGGAATCCTTGCGAGACAAAGTTTGATCCCTGACATGACTGTCGTTGAGGGCAGGCCCGTCTCCGAGAAACACAAAAAATTTTGGGCCGAAGACGAATCTAAATTTGGACTTAAGACTTAAGTAAAATATAAACTCGATAACGCAAATAAAAAAGCAAATCATACGATGATAATATTAATTTTAATACACAAAACATAAATATTTTAGCAAAATAATCTTATTTACATACTTAAACGAAACGCGACGCTCGCCTTGCATTTTTTGAAGCAAAACTCTCGATCAACTCTTGATAATCTATGCTTTCCAACACATCGCCGTCTTGAGACTTTCTGGTTGTTTTGTAAAAAACTTAAATATATCCCCGGTTTGAGACTTTCTTATTTCTTCGTCACGTTTCCTCTTTTTGCGTTTTTCATTACCGGATAGGTATTTGTATTTAGGAGGCATTTTCCTAAAAAATAATATATATGTGTTAATTCAATAAGCAAAATCAAAGTAACAAACTAACAATTAACAATCAAACCTACTGTTGACATAAAATGATAAACTGATAAAACTGACAAACTGTTAGTCTGTTACTAACCCTAACTGGCTAACTCCCAAACTCACTAACTTTTATAATAAAAGTATAAAACTAAACAACTACGCAAACAAATAAACAAGAAGTCACTAACCCTTGCTGGGCGCTGGAATGACGGAGTCGGAGCAGGGCTGGAGTTGGCTGCAGGCCTGCGGCGGTGGTGGAGTGTGGACTGGTGGTGCAGGCTGCCTACAGTCGTGGTGGTTTGTGGCTGCCTTTTTGAGTTTTTGTGGTACCGTATGTCTGAAAATTATGAATTTGGAAGATGGTGTGGTGGTTGTATTTTTTTTTAAAAAACCTTTCAAACTTCCATGATGTCTCCCACCCCTCCTGGCTCTTCTAAATTGTAATGGGTCATGACTTATGGGACTTATGGCCTACAAATAATTGGGCTACAAACATTTTATAAAAGGGCCTAAAAAATTATTTTTTTATAAAATATAAAAAAAATTTAAAAATTTTCGGGCCTACCGGGTCGTCGGGCCTATGGCGGTCGACTACCCTGCCATGGGCCTGGGCCGGCCCTGGTTGAGGGAAGCCACTAGGTCCATAGCCTCACCGATGGTTAAGGGATCACGACTCGTCACAGCATCACAACAAATGTTTGGTAAACCACGAATGTATTTCTGAATGCCACGGTTGTCGGGGGTTACAAGGCGATGTACAATTCGGCTAAGTTTATGGAAATGGTTCAAGTAGGTGGAGTTATCCCCACCAACCTGTTTGAGTTCCCAAAACTCAATCTCAAGTCTATGCAGTTCGTGTTTCGGGCATAACTCCTTCTTCATTGCCTCCTTAAGTTCTTTCCCAAGGCATGGATACGACCAAGTCAGACCCATGGTGAGTCCTCAAAGCATTCCACCATGTGACAGCTCGACCCTCGAACTTGCTCGAGGCAAACTTAGACCGTTTGGCGTCCGGACATTCACAGACGGAGTGCAAGAATCGGTATGGATATTGAGAGAGTTATTTATGAGCTAGTGAAATCATCGTATGATCAAGTTTTGAGTTTATTTTAATATTATCAACAATTGAGGTGTTTTTTTTTCCTGTGTTTTTAAAATGTCACATCACACTCGGTCCATCAAAAACATTTTCTCTCATATGCTCTCTCCTCCATCTCGTCTCGCATACATGTTTTTGGAGATATTTCATAAGAATTTTATCCCACATTCTCTTCTCCACCTAATCATGTCTCTCCTCAAACTCATATTCTCTCTCTTTCAAAAATCTTTAAGAATCTTCTATTGAAAATGGTCTAATGACTTAAATTTTGTACTTAAGCAAAAGCTTAAACTAAAAGTTATTTATAAAAAAAGTTTGCTTTTTAATTTTAATTAATCATAATTTAGAAAACTTACATGTACAAAAATATGTATATAAATTTTTAGAAATTTAAAGTCCCTAGGACTCTAAGGGACACGGCGCTAGGCGACCACCCACATCGCGCTATGAGGACCGGTCATGTGTTTGGAATAACAATGCTTAGGATATAGGTGATGCTTCCAAGAAAATTCTAGTGATAGTTGGTGACTGAAGTTTTGTTTGCTAATTACCTTGAAAATGATGAGTGTTGGGGATTTCTGCAAATCGTATATTTTTGGAAAACTTGAGAGTCGGGAAACACTTTTAGATCAAAACTCTTTGTTGGTTCCCAAATGTTTTTACCGGATAAAACTCAGACCGAGTGCAAGTATCAGTATGGAGATATTTTATGAACCCATGAAATCATTGTATGATCAAGAGATGGCTATTAGGGTTAGGATTCAAGATAACTGCTTTGCAGTTATAAATTAGTTATCATATTTTGTGTTTAATTTAACCGTATCAAGAAATTGAGGTGATTTTTTTTTGTTTTTAAAATGCCACATCACACACGGTCCATAAAATACATTTTCCCTCAAATATTCTCTCCTCCATCTCCTCTCATATACATGTTTTTGGAGATATTTCCATAAGCATTTTATCCCACATTCTCTTCTCCACCTAAGCATGTCTCTCCTCAAACTCATATTCTCACTCTTTCAAAAATCATTAAGAATATTCTATTGAAGATGGTCTAATGACTTAATTTTTTACTTAAGCTTACGCTTAAACTAAAAGTTATTTATTAAAAAAATTAGGTTTTTAAATTTAATTACATATAATAATTTTATAAAACTTACATGTACAAAAATTTGTATATAAATTTTTAGAAATTTCAAGTCCCTAGGAGTCTAGGAGACACGACGCTAGGCGAACACCCACCTCGCGCTATCAGGTCCAGTCATGTGTTTGGAATAACAATGCTCAGGATATAGGTGATACTTCCAAGAACATATTAGTGATAGTTGGGGACTGAAGTTTCGTTTGCTAATCACCTTGAACATGATGATTGTTGGGGATTTCTGCAAATCGTATTCTTTGGAAAATCTGAGAGTCGTGAAACACTTTTAGATCAAAACTATTTGTTGGTTCCCAAATGTTTTGATCGGATAAAACTCAGACTGAGTGTAAGAATCAGTATGGATATTGAGTGAGTTTTTTATGAGTCAGTTAATTCATCGTATGATCAAGCGATGATTATTAGGGTTATGATTCATTTGCAATTATAAATCAGTTATCAAATTTTGCGTTTAGTTTAACAATATCAACAATTGAGGTGATTTTTTTCTGTGTTTTTCAAATGCCACATCACACACGGTCCATCAAATACATTTTCTCTCATATATTCTCCCCTCCATCTCCTCTCACATACATGTTTATCGAGATACTTCCATAAGAATTTTATCCCACATTCTCATCTCCACCTAATCATGTCTCTCCTCAAACTCATATTCTCTCTCTTTCAAAAAGCTTTAAGAATCTCCGATTTAAGATAGTATAATGGCTTAAATTTTTTTCTTAAGCTTAAAATAAAAGTTATTTAAAAAAATGCCTTTTATTTTAATTATATATCATAATTTTAGAAAACTTACATGTACAAAAATATGTATATAAATTTTTCGAAATTTCAAGTCCCTAGGACTCTAAGAGACACGGCGCTAGACGACCACCCACCTCGCGCTATTAGGACCGGTCATGTGCTAGGAATAACCTTGCTTAGGATATAGGTGATACTTCCGAGAACATATTAGTGATAGTTGGTGACTGAAGTTTCGTTTGCTAATTACGTTGAACATTATAATTGTTGAGGATTTCTGCAAATTGTATATCTTTGGAATATCTGAGAGTCGTGAAACACTTTCAGATTAAAATTCTTTGTTGTATCCCAAATATTTTGATCGGATAAAACTCATATTAAGTGCAAGAATCAGTATGGAGATTTAGAGAGTTTTTTATGAACCCATGAAATCACCGTATGATCAAGCGATAACTATTAGGGTTAGGATTCAAGATAATTGCATTGCAGTTATAAATAAGTTATCATATTTTTAATTTCAAAATCAAAATACTCTCCTTAATTTGACACATAATATATTTACGAAATTTAATAACAATAAAACTTCTAATACATATTTAATATAACATTTTTAAATTTCGGCCCCTGCTCCTTGGACCCTGCCAGGGGCCGCCGCCCATTGGACCCCTCTATCAAGCCCTGCCTCCGGATCCCCGCCAAGGTGGCGTTACCCCCTTGAAACCCCCATGACTTATGGGCTTTGCCTCTAAATACCAATTATAATAATATCAAATAAGGGTGCACTTTGCATCTAGCTTATTTATATTTATATTACAATTAACTTGATCATTAAGTTAATCCCTATTACATGAAAATCACTAACAATGATTTTATTGATTAGTTTCATCTCAATTTGTTTCATATGAGATTCTAAGTTGATAAATAAAAACGGTGGTTACATGTTTACAAGTTAAAGGGTTCATTTATGCATGTTGAAAACGTTTACGAAGAGATTCCACCAATGTGCTTAGATGTCTAAGCGTGCAAAGTAAAAAACAGTTATTACTGTTTTTTTATACTAGCCAAATGCCTGCGCGATGCGGTGGGGTACACACGTAAAAACCGCATCGAACTGTAGCCTCTTTGCAATGGTATGCGTGTAACACGACATTGGACTCTTAACAGGTGCCGGTAAGCGTGTCACATAATGCGTGTGTGTGCGCAATATGGTGACGGTACGCGCCATAAGGAGTGTGGGGATGAGGTTTTCAGGATACGGATTAAGAAGTCCAGAGTGGTAGATATTAGATAAATAGTCAAATAATCGACCCGAAACCATTCTAACCCGAAACCTATTCTAACCTGGCTTCTTTCAATCTGAACCATCAGGGCCTGAATTAACCAAATTAACCTTTATTTATCGACCCATTTCGACCATAACCCGTTATAACCCATGACCCGAAATTGCATGATCCGACCCATTTTCGGTCATAACCGGCTATCATGTAACAGGTTATTTTTCAAAATTTAAGGAAATATATCAATATCATACTCAAATTAAAGATAATTAAATACTTATTTTTTGGTGTAATGTTTTTAAAAAAATATTAACGTGCGAAAAAGTTATAGTCGTTTAAACATCGCGAGGGTAGTTGATTTAAAATAAGGAGGTAAAATGTAACTATTTATCAAATTAACAAAAAAATGATCTAAGTTGAAGGACAATAGTTGTAAATATTTTTTAACAAAATAATATGAACCGTATGTAACCAAATAACCATATTACCCTTAAGATTCAAAAATTTTATGCAATGTAGATTGTAACTAAAGCAATCAAGGTTGTACCTTTTAAATTTTAAGAGGTCCCTTCGATTTGTTTTATATATAGTATAGATATAAAATCAATGCTAGATAATTATGTAAAAAAATCAATAGTTTGTGTTAAAAAATACAGATATTTTTATACTGTTTTAGTTAGAATACCTTTCTCTTAAAGGAAGTTTTACCGGTTTTACATATAATAATAATAATAATAATAATAATAATAATAATAATAATAATAATAATAATAATAATAATAATAAAATGAATGACTTAATTAACTAATCATGAACATAATAACAAATCATAAGATCAATGGGTACGTATGATTCAGCCAAGGAGATCAAATGAGGTGACATGCACTATTGCCATTCGCTTGAGCATAGGGAAAAGGTCGTCATGTGGAGTTCGGTTGAAAAAGTCGCTTTGGCAAAAGCTTCGGTTAGCGAAAAAGAGAATGTATCTAAGGGTATTCTTTTCATTCTTTAATTTTTTCATGATCTTTATAGTTTTAATTTGTGGTTTAAAATAGTTTTATATTTTAGTTTTATTTATATGCTATTAGGTAACGTACAATCAGGACTTTGTTTTTGGGAGGCAGTGATGATCAAGTTTCATCAAATTTTACAAGTATTGGCTTATCGGTCACATTGTTCCCTAAACATGAAGTGGAGGGAGATAGGTAGAAGGTTAGGATGGTTTAACTCGATTTATATAACTCAACATCAAGAATCATCCAAAAAGTGGTAATAGTGACGTCGATCTTTACAAGTTGGCAAACGAAAGATATCTTGCCAAACAAAAGCTTTTCTTTCCCTACCCACAAGTTTGGGAAATTGTGTAACATCCTAAATATTCTAGTATTAAATAAAGAGAGTTGCGTTAAATTGTCGTGTGTTAATAATTGATTAGTGTTAAATAAAGAAGAATGTTGGACTTGGATAATTAAAAAGGATTAAAGAGTAATGGGCCTTAGGTCCATGGGATTTAAGGGATATAAATACCCCCCTTAAACCATCCTAAAACCCTAACCCTCATTTCCATCTTCCATAATCTCTACGCACTCAAAAACGCACACGTATCACTACATATACGGCCGAGAGAGGGAGAAGTGAGGTCCGAGCCAAACAAACGTCGATTCTTGATAGATCCTCGTAGTACAAGATAGATACAAGACCTAAAGTTCATAACCAAGCTAAACCGTAACCTTAAAACACGTAAAGGTGTGTCTTTTATCTTTAAAGTTTACGTTTTTATGAACGGTTAGCCTTGAAACTTGAACCTAGAGTAGATCGGGTATAAACGAGTATTATAGTAGCAAACTTGATGTTAGAAACGAAGTTAACGAACTTACGGCTGCATATGACTCGTTTAAAATAAACCCTAGACCTAGTATTAAACGTTTTAAGCTTAAAGGTCCAAACTTTATGCTTTTCCGGGTCAAGTTTTATCCGAAAATGAACATGAGAACGTTTACGGGATTGGTTGATATCATACCAAGGTTTACATGATTGGTTAGTAGGATAAAAACCAAGCCCGTGACTGCTGCAAGATAACTTCTCTACACATAAGTTCGCTACTGGCATGTTCGCTTATATTCAAGTTCACTTGCAAGCATGTTCGCCAAGCAAGTTCGCTGTATAAGTTCGCTTTTGATAACTTCGCTATACAAGATCGCTGATAGTTAAGTTCGCAAGAAGCTAAGTTCGCTTAAATTAAGTTCGCTTAAGTTAAGTTCGCTTGAGTTATGTTCGCGTAAGTGAAGTTCGCTTAACATGTATGTTCGCTTACATTTAAGTCCGCTCATAAATGCTAGGTGACGAATCAGATAGCGAAACAGACTTAATTCGTTATGAAGAATCATCTTAACCCAAGAAGGGGCTCTGCCCCTTGGATCCCGCTAGGGGTTGCCGCCCCTAGAACCCCGCTGGTAGGGGCACTGCCACCGGACCCCCGTTCGTTGTGGGTTATAATTGAACTAGAAACACAATATAGATAGCGATAGTTGATTGATACGTGTAATTGTTATACAGTTAGCCGTGCACAGCTCAAGAAAGGAATAACAATTAACGGTGAACGTAACCGTGTTCAAGTGTGTTTCTAGCCCCATTTCGATGTTATGTTTTCGGGGCTGTGTGCATACTCGATGTGTTTGTTAATACTTTTATCCTAAGTGAAGTGTATGCCTTATGTGATTATATGAATGTTACAAATGATTGCTTGTCAATACGTGAACGATCTTCGGATATTGCACGTGCTGAAAAGTTTTAATGCTATGCATAATGAAAGTATGGTATGTATATATATATGAATGAATGTTATAAAGTTAATAAAAGAAGGTTAATGTATGGTTGTATGGTATGAAGAGGGAACCGGGCCCTAATAATACTCGAGGAAAGAGGGAATCGAACCCTATTAATATTCGAGAACTAGGGAACCGAACCTTACTAATATTCGAGGAAAGAGGGAACCGGGCCCTAATAATACTCGAGGAAGGAGAGTACCGAGCCCTAATAATACTCGAGGAAGGAGGGTACCGAGCCCTAATAATACTCGAGGAATGTAGGGAGTAATGCTCTTTATAACGTAATATATGAAGGTAAGTAAGTAAGGATAAATATATGAAAGTATGAATGAAGTATGTAAGTATGTATGTATTGTATGTCATGTGATTAACTAGAACACACTCAGCGTAGCTGACTTTTAGTATGCACGCAGGTGAGTAGGATGGGGCAACTCGCTTGAGGGGAACACGTGGCATTGAATAAGAGGTTGGCATCGGAAGACTCGAGACATTATGTTTATTATTATGATATTTTGAATGACAAGTATGTTCATTTTAAGACAAGTTATGGATTAATGTAATCTTTTATGAAAGTTTTTATATTCCGCGTATGTTTTTATTAACTCTGATAAATAGAACTATGTTGATGAGTAAATCCAACGCCAAAATGTGAGGCACCGGTAACGGGGCCTTACAAGTTGTTCATGTTTGTTCGAGGTGGCATCCGGTGTTGAACGAGGCAGGGTCAGCGAAGAGGACAAAAACGCCCGAAAGTGAAGAGTTTAGTATAGATGGTTAGGATATTCGTTGTAACCAAGATCATAATATAGGTTTTAGCGATAATGATCTGATAGAAACGGGACGGTCGATTGGGAGGGACAAGGCAAAGGCAATGGCGAAAGGAGAACGAGATCGTCTTCAAGCGCAATTGACGATCCGAAATTGGTTGTTACATTCTAGTTTTTAGATAACTTTCTATTTTAAGTTATTTAGGTTTTAGTTTTTCTTATTAGTTTTTTTTCTTCTAGTATTTTAGTTTATGATATGTAATTTTCTTTTTTAAATTAATGTAATCGTTTCCACTATTTTAATTTATGCGTTTTAATTTATTTACAAATATTATAGTTTTAAGATATATTTTAAATATATAATTTGTGTTAAATAAAAAGGAAAAATAAAAAATTGAGAATTATGGCGAATGAGGAGAATGATCCATACCTCTAGTTGAATAGTGAGGGAAAATGAGAGAGACAAAGTTGGTGTGAAGTATACATGAAAAATGAGAGGGAATGGTTCAAATGAACCATACCCATTAGCATAACAATAACACCTAGAAGTCCAAAAATAAGAGGTTAAGGAAATCAACTTATTTATGATTCATCCACCAATTTAAAATTGCTAATACGAATAGGGTGGTGATCTATTGGTAAGAGTAAAATTACTTTTAAACACGAGAGAGAGAGTTGTCTTGGGAATTCAAGTCCCAGAGACATACAAAAATAGGGATGGCAAATAACTTGAGCGCGACAGGTATACCTGAAATTTGAAGCATTCGTGACGGGTATACCCGAAGCACGATGGATATTGGCCCATGTATGAGATTAGTTTTGAAAATTTTTCGTGGGTACGGGTCGGATATGGGATTTGGTAATATGCGCCCTGATTACCCGAACTATATTAATTAATATTTTTATTTTACCTTAACCTTTGTCCAATAACAATTTATTTTTGTAGTTTCATCATCAAAAAATATTTTTATTTAAGATATGTATTTAATAAATATTATTGATATTTTATATATTATCAAGTTTATACATTAAGTTACATAAAAACTATATTAATGAATTTCTATTTATTATAACGTTTATATGAATTTAATGTGTCATATTTTAATTTGTAATAGTTCATACATAACTAAAAATATATATCATAATTATAATGGTAAAAATAATATGCTTGAAAATCGTAATGTGAATTTCTTAACAAACTAATGGATATACCCGATACCCTATGGGTAATTACGACACATACCTGACGGCTAATGGTCGGGTATGGGACTAAATTTTACAATCAGGTATGGGTATGAGATTAATAATACCCGACCTAAATATAACCTGTAGAGGTAGGGTCCTAAACCCACCTATTAATCAAGTATATGCTTCTGATGGTGAAACATACAAGCGTCGGGTACACATCGCGGCGCTGGGAAACATACTATTAGGCGCCAAACATTCCCTGATATCTCGAGAAGTAGAGCGCCAAAGATATCCTGAGGTATGGTACAAAAAGGAGATATCCTCATGGAAAAGGCCACCCAACCAATAGGAACCCGAATTATAACCTGTGATGAACAAGGCTGAGTTGGTGAATAGGACAAAAACGTTCGAAAGTGAAGAGTTTAGTACGGGTGGTTCGGATGCCCGTTGTAACCAAGATCATAATATAGGTTTTAGCGATGTCGATCTGATTGAAACGGGACGTTCGATTGGGAGGGACAAGGCAAAGTCGAAGGGAGAACGAGATCGTCTTCAAGCACACTTGACGATCCGAAACTGGTTGTTACAAAGGATGAGTTTGCAAAGATTTCTGAGTTGCAAATCGAGAAGATGAAAATGAAACAAAAAATAAGTAAAGAGGCGGCGATATCAAATGAGAAAAAATCGTTTAAAGGAGGCCGAGCAAAAGGACCCGAGCGGAAGGATTTCTAACTCTTCACGCAAAATCTTAGCCATCTTTAGGGAGAATAGCTCGAATTGGCGTTGTCATTGAAACAAAAAATCGGCAAAAAAATATAACATAACTTTCTAGTTTTTAATTTTATTTTAAGTTATTTATGTTTTAGTTTTTCTTATTAGTTTTTTTTTCTAGTTTTTTAGTTTATGATCTGTAATTTTCTTTTTTAAATTAATGTAACCGTTTCCACTATTTTAATTTATGCGTTTTGCATTAAATAAAAAGGAAAAATAAAAAAATGAAGAATGATGGTGAATGAGAAGAATGATCCATACCTCTAGTTGAATGGTGAGGGAAAATGAAAGAGAAAAAGTTGACGTGGAGCATACATGACAAATTAGAGGGAATGGTTCATTTCATTAACATAACAATGACACCTAGAGTCCCAAAATAAGAGGTTAAGGAAATCAACTTATTTGTGATTCATCCACCAATTTAAAATTGCCAATACCAATAGGGTGGTGGTTGATTGGTAAGGTTAAAATTACTTTTAAATACTTTAGTTTGAGAGGGAGTTGTCTAGGGAATTCAAGTCCTAGAGACAAATATAAGGATGACAAATAACTTGAGCCTGACAGGCATACCTGAAACCTGAAGCACGACAGGTATAAGACCAGGCATGAGATTACTTTTGAAAATTCTTTATTGGTACGGGTCAGGTATAAGATTTGGTAATACGCGACCTGATTACCCGAACTATAAACCCGAAAAGTTATAACTAATAATTTAATTTTTCCTTAACCTTTGTCTAATGACAATTTATTTTTATAGCTTCATCATCAAAACACATTTTTATTTAAGATATGTAGTTAATAAATATATTAATATTTTATTTGTTATCAAGTTTATACATTAAGTTATAAAAATTATATTAATGTTTTTCTATTTATTATAACGTTTACCTGTATGTAATGTGTCATATTTTAATTTATAATAGTTCAAACATAAATAAAAATATATATGATAATTATAATGGTAAAAATAATATGCTTGAAAATCGTAACGTGAATTTCTTAACAAACTAATGGATATACCTGATACCCGATGGGTAATTATGACACATACCAGACGGCTAATGGCCGGGTATGGGACTAATTTTAACAATCAGGTATGGGTATGAGATTAAATTTAACAATCAGGTATGGGTATGAGATTAATAATACCCGGCCTATAGAGGTAGGGTTCCAAACCCACCTATTAATCAAGTATATGCTTCTGTTGTTGAAACAGACAAGCGCCGGGTACACATAGCGGTGGTGGGAAACATACTATCAGGCGCTAAATATTCCTTGATGTCTCGGGAAGTAGCGCGTCAAAGATATCTTGAGGTATGGTACAAAAAGGAGATATCCTCATTGAAAAGGATACCGAACCAATAGGGAATTGACAACACACAAACAATAGTACTACATAGTACAAGACGTCAATGTCGGTCTACCATAATGCCCACCAACTCCCCTGACACACGTGCAAGCCTTTTGATTGGTGGATTTCCTAACATGGCAGGTGGCCACATTCTCTCTCCCTATCTGGCTATAAATACCCCATTACCTCCAACGGTAAAAGATCTGGACTCTTTCATAAGAATACTCTCTAGTATTCTGCAAAGTTTATTATTTACTTATATTCATGTACTGATTATCACGCTGAAGGGTGGTTACGAGAAGACACCCCATCCCCTTCTTTTAAAGAGCTCATGGTGTTCTGTTTTGTAAGTGGTTCTGCTCGTTTGCGCTGGATAATACCAAACATCTCGTGGGAGATACTTAGTCCTAACCCCGGGACTAAGTCATTAGGCCTAGGGTGATTTCGTGTTTTTTCATTGGTGCCATTCGTGTATTTTGCTTGAACTAGCCATTTCTAGAAACTCCTTTCATTTTCTCGGTTAAAATGAGTGGAGAAACACCTACTAACCCAGAAACTCCTTTCATTTTCTCGGTTAAAATGAGTGGACAAACACCTACTAACCCAGCCGGTCAGACGCCAACTGCCGAACAAATTTGGAATTATGACCCATATAAGTTTCCTTTTAAGTCTTTAGTGAAGCCCTGTAAATTATAGAGTGCTAGTGTAGTGTGAGTAGATATAAGTTTCCTATTTTGTTCATCATAGTCTCATTATATAGTAAAAATGATTATCTAAATAATACAAGCTATTAATTATGTCTTTAAGAGTGCCGTTGACCAAGTCTGTTTTGTCTCCATGCCATGTTTGATTATGTAACGAGCTACTAGCCGTTTGTAGCAATTAGTGGGCTGTTTAAGCTAAGATAACTTCACAATCGTAATCGACAGAGAGGATCTCGGGCATTTATTGTGTCTTTCAAAGCAATCATTAGTCTTGGCGGTTACAAGACTTGTTCTAGAGGTTTGACCTAGCATTTAATGAACTTCTATGGTCAATTAAGTCTTTAGTGAAGCCCTGTAAAATTATAGCCGTAAGTGAACAAAATAATAGGTTCAGGATACCGAACCTGTTTGGGATCTTGGTGGCAAGATACTGAGAGTCAGGATCCTTAAGCAAGATTTTGACCCCCAACAGTAGTGGTATTGGTGGTGGCAGTGGAGTAGGTGATCAGACTGCTTAGCACAAAGATATGCCACGTATGGATCCATCAACCGCTGATCCCATGTAGAAAACAAGAGGGACGGATGCTGCAATAGACGATGAGTTCAGGTCTATTTTTAATGCTAATCAATGTTCAGGTACCATGTCTCCAGTTCTAGAAGGCCTTAAGGAATAAATTACTCCCCGAATTTGGACACACCGGTTCATGTTGTCGAAAGAACCAGTTACCGTGGTGGCTTTTCCAGCAAACGTTGCTGAATCTTCTCAAGTGCCGAAGACTAGAAAGAAAAAAGTGGCACTGTGTCGACATTAGTTCAAGTTTGAGATGCTGAAACTATCCGTACTGCGATGACTCTCCTATTCTTTATTGAAAATGACACAATGATAGCAAAACATGGGCTATCATACATGCTAATGGCAATCTTACCTTTATGCACTACACGGATATGCATTCATTGTCTCAATTGGGCATGGATTATTTTCAAAGGGTCATGGGTGATGGAGCTGGTGAGAAGAAGCTTGAGGGTTATTTCAAGCGGTTTCTGAATAGAAACCAAAAGGAGGACTACCCCAGTTTCAAGATTAACAGTGGGATATCTTATCTACATCCAACAGAAGTCGATCTGACCACCGATAAAAGAAGAAACGCATAGAGGTACAAGGTGCCAAAATATCATGGGGAGCCTATCTTCCACAGAGAGTAATTCATTCCCAACATGCTTTATGACCCTGTTGCATGGGAGTTCGACATCAGTACAGGGGGAGCGGTCATTCACTGTGAGACCATGCACACGCTCCACTTCTTTGACGAGCATGAGCTTTCGGGTCTCAACAACGAGAATTTATTGAAGATTTACCATTCTCCTCTTTCCACAGCTGAAGACGTTCGAAGAGACAACATTGAAAAGATAGTTAAACAAGTTTATTTGTAATATTGTTGACAATCAACTATAACTGTTTGATTATGATTCTCCCTTTGAGTCTAGACCTACCGATGACAGAAGCTGAAGTATATAATACTGAAGTGAAGACTAGAGGGAGATTGTTAGGTCCTGTTTTGTTATATAGTCTTTCGTGTTATTTTGTTCTTTAGTTTGTTCTTGTCTTTAGTTTGTATGTTTGGGCCCGATGCATGTATTATTGAGCCCAATGGGGGTGTAAATAAAGAAGAATATGCATGACATGCTTCTCCTATAAATAGGGAAGCATGGGCATGCACACAACAATTTTTGTTAAAACCTTATCCATATTCTCACCAACTCTCTCTACTCCCTCTCTTTCTTTCCATTCTCGGTAATATTATGAACACCAAACAAGATCCGAGATCTCGTTTACACACAAGTGATTTCCACTAGCTTGGTGTGAGATTGATCCAAGAACACGTTGTTTGATCACGTCTCTAGGACCTACACTCATGCATACTAATCTATTGTCCAAATACCAATACTCACCTACTTTCTCTATCTACCTTATCCTTCTAAGTTTCCTTTTATAGCAAAGAACTCAAACACAACAAGATCCGAGATCTCGGTTAGTTGTTGGTGATTTCCGCTGACCAACAACCTAGATTAATCCAAGAACATGTTGTTTGATCCCGGTTATAGGAAACAATTAAAAAAAATATAATTTAAAACATTAAACACGTTATATTCGAGGCTTGACGGGTCAAACCCGACACATACGGAACCAAAAAAACATGAAAGACATGTGAACCTAAACATGACATGGAAGAAAAATGTAAGACACCAAACCAAAATACGACATGTATTTATAGATTGACCCGAACCCACTAGTTCCTATTTTTTTTTGTTTTCACAAATAAATATTTCAATTGCATCGTAAAGCTTACATATTGAACAGAACCAAAAACATTAATTCACAAATACCCCAAACTCTTGTAAGTCAACCTTTTCAGAATATATCGTATACCCCAAAAGGTTTTATGCTATATCAAACGTAGTTCTTTGTAAGGTTAAGATGGAAGTTTGTTATATAACTAGTATTTTACCCACGCAACGTGCAGGTCATATGAGATTTTTTTTATGTACCCATCTCATTGCGACAAGGGACTAACGTAGATTATGTTGGTATGAGTTAAGTTCGTTAACATACCGAAACTGCAACATCCGATGATGCTTCTAAAATAATGAATAAAGAAATATTGTTATTTGTTACATGTATTTAATCATCGTCAAATAAATAATTAAATATTATAAAAAACTGGTACTCTTTAATAGAGATGAACATAGAATAAATCATGGACTTAGTGTGATAATGGGTCTAAGGTCCATGGGCTTAAGGATTATAAATACCCCTTAAACCCTAGCCACTTTTCATTTTTAACAACACACACTCAAAACACACACACAAACACTCTCTTCGATATTGGATCGAGATATGAGGAAGAACGAGCTTGTTGGTGATTCGAGCATCTCGACAAGCAAGAAATACACGAAGATTCGACCGTGTTCGTGAAACCGAGTCAAACCGGTTAGTCTAAGGTACATTTCATAACGAAAGCTTGTTCTTTTAGCCTTAGCTCGTTTAGTATTCTAGATCTAGCTAAACCAGTCTTTATAATCAATAAAGGTTTGAACAATATCATAAATGAGCTAGATCTTTGAGTGTAGAAATGGAAATGTTAATAAGATGAAATAATTGTAATAACAAATAAAAGTAATAATAATAATAATAATAATAATAATAATAAAAGCCAAGAAGTAGGAGCAGCTTTGGAATAGTAATAGTAATAGTAATAGTAATAGTAATAGTAATAGTAATGATGATGATGATGATGATGATGATGATGATGGTTTGATGTTGATAATAATGATTGATGCGGGCAGCAGCATTAGCGTAGAACAAAAAAAAGATAAAGAGGAAAAAAACCCGACAAAAAGAAGTTCATGATATCAGTTAACTTGTGCATAAAAGGATTTTAAGGTGAGCACTAAACACACACACATATTGGCTGGGTGGTTAAGACACGTTGATGTGGATGATGCTCTTGGGTTCGGACGATGCTCTTGGGTTCGAATCTCGGGATTACCATTTGTTTTTGCGAATTAAGAACCTGATTCGGTTTCGATTGGATCTGGTTCGAATCGAATGGATCTAGTTTGACTCGATTAGATCCGGTTCGATTCTATTAGGCCATATGCTATTGTTCGGCCTGATCTTGCCAAACCCATGAGCTGATTAAGCATATTCCTTAGTCAAGTCAAGCCAAGCCAAGCCAAGCCAAGCCAATTCAATCATAGCAAACCAAACTAACCGACCGCATCAACTGCGTTAATTCATGTTAACTTTTAGATGACAAGTTAATTAGTGGATAATAGAAATATATATATATATATATATATATATATAAATTAAAAGAAATACAAATGTACTTAATAAATGAAAGAAAGACATACCTTCGTCAATCAAGGTAATCCCGTTAGATCCATTAAACTAAACTAACGAGCATATCTTATTTAGAAGGTTTAATTAGCTAAGTTGCAAACTTAGTTAATCCAGTTAGCTAGTTGCATGTTAAATTAATGTATATATATATTGAGCAGTTAGCCATGCACAACCAAGGAAAGGGATTACCGTTAGCTCCGAACGTGACCGATTCCTGATGGGATTCTAGCCCTTTTCTTTGTTTATGTTTGGGGTTGTGTGCGTACTCAATTTGGTAGTTTGATGTCCTATATTTCTTGATTAGTAATATATTTGGAATGTATAATTTAGAATGTGCACAGTTAATTATGTTGGTACGTTGAATATATTTGTTATATATTTGCTACTTGTAAGAAGGTGTTTGTACGGTATGCGGACTCTACGTCTGGCATAGTAAGTTCTGTTGGACATAGACGTGGGTTGTGATAGCGTAGTTAAGAACTGTGGACCTTATACGTGATATAGATGATAGACGTCAACGTAGATAAGGACTGTGGACCTTATAAGTGTTGTAGAGATCGGTGTCAACTTAGGAAGGATTGCGGACCTTATACGTGTTGTAAATGTAATGTAGTAGCATAGGGGAGGACTGCGGACCTCGTACGTGCTATGATATAGGTGTTGGCATAGGAAAGGTCTGTGAACCTTATAAGTTCTATAGATGTACTAGCATAGGGTAAGACTACGGTCCTCGTACGCGCTAGGATATATGTGACAACATAGGGAAGTACTGTGGACCTTGTACGTGTTGTTAATGGATGATGGTACAGGGAAGGACTATGGACCTTGTACGTACCATGAATGGTGAACATAGGTAAGGATTGCGGACCTTGTAAGTGTTCACGACCTTGAGTATATGTGTGACATTCGTCATTTTTGAAAGCCAAAAACCTGACCCGTTTTAAAATTTCGATATCTTTCGGATCTTCATTTATTAATAAAATGGTGAATTGTTTTTGTATTTATGTTCATGATGTTGTTTTATTATTTTTGATGTTACAAATTTAATTCTAAGTATTATATTATCTTTCTTTAATCAATTGCGTCAAATACATTTAATGGGTTTAAACATTCAATTAGTTAAAATCCATGATTTCAAGCCTTATGACTAGCCTCTTGACTAGCTATCAAATTAACTCACTTGACCTTGTTATTAATGATTTTGAGCCTATATAAAGCTCACTCATTCTCTACATTCATTGCACAACTAATTTACACTCAAAATCATTAAAGCTTGTCAATTTCTCTCAAGTCTTAAGTTTGACTTTCAAAAGACAACTTCTCAAGAAGTATTATTTTCTTTTTCTTTTGTGATACAATCCCCGGGAAATGTTTATTTCTTGTCATTACGCATAACGATTGTTTCCATGATGACAACCCAAACGACATTCATGGAGACATATCATCCTTCGTAATCGTCTCGCTTATGTTCGGTTTATGAATTTTATGTTTAAAAGTCAACTTTTATTTTTTTACAAACTAATAATCAAGAACAAACATTTTTTTAATATACTACTTAATCTTTTTCCAATTATGTTACTCACAAACCCGACTTAATAACCGGGTTCGTGTCCGACCAAAAAAAAAACCACTCGTTAAACTAGTTTTCTTAAATTGTTTGGTTGGAACAAACCGGACTCATCTAAATTAATTAATGTTTATTATAACCCATTTATTTTTCCAAGACTAAAATAAATTAACTTAACAAATCAAATAACCAAAAGCCTTTTTTTAATAAACCCAAAATATATATATATATATTTTTTCTTTGTAAATTGCTTTGTCATAAACTAAACGTTCTCGCCAAATTACTTTCTTTTCGCAAATTCTTTTTAAGCCTAGCTATTTATTTATCTAGGGTCGTTCGTTGAACCAACTTTGTCGGTTCACTTTCTTAAAGACATTTTTCGCTCTCGACTCGCTTACTTAACATGTGAGTTTTTCATAACCCATTTTTAACTCTTTAATATTTTTTGGGTGTAGCATGTCACAAGTTTTTATTTTGTTAGTTAAGTGCTTGTTTACAAAACGATTCACATTTATCATACATGTTAATATTATTCTTGCATATTGTTTATGGTTATACGTGAACTTGCTTGCAACGTGTTTACTGTTTTTATGGTGGAAGTTACGCAAACGCAAACACAAACGCAAACGCATACACATAGTGGGAGGGTCCGACGGGACGTATCTGCGCTGCCTAACGTTACGACTTCGGTTGTTTACGTAAGGTGGTTCTCCTTTCCCCGACTTCTACGGCTTCGGCTAAATGAACGGGAGGACGACACTATTTGATTTCATTTTCATTATGTATGAATATTTATTGCATGATGATTGTTGAATCACACATTTTATATATATTTATAAACGCAAAAATTTACTGTTTTTACGGTGGAAGTTACGCAAACGCAAACGCATACACATAGTGGGAGGGTCCGACGGGACGTACCTGCGCCGCCTAACGTTACGACTTCGGTTGTTTACGTAAGGTGGTTCTCATTTCCCCGACTTCTACAGCTTCGGCTAAATGAACAGGAGGACAACACTATTTGATTTCATTTTCATTATGTTTGAATATTTATTGCATGATGATTGTTGAATCACACATATTATATATATTTATATACGCAAAAACTTATGAAAACTCACCAACATGTGTTGTTGACAAAATATATTATTTTAAACATGCTACAGGTTTATATGTTGAAGTGCCAGGACAAGAAAATTAGTTATACCTTAGGATTATTTCAGTGAATAATATTTGTTTCATTTAGATGTAATGTTGTTTGTCTCATTATTAAACTATTTGTGTACTTGCGAAATTATGGAATAAAATAAATATATTGTCACTATTAATAGTGTTACGAGCTTATGAGTGATCTGTACGTTGCACCCGGGCGTATTCCGCTTAAAGCCGGGGTGTTACAATATGTCTAGTCGGCGGACTATGAACATACTCTTGGTTGGTTAAGGTAAGTGTTGAATGTGAATGTGTTGTGTATGTATGGTTTGAATGTTAATAAAGTTTGTATAAATATATGAATGTGGAACATCTTAAAAATGGTATGTGTTCGGATACGAATGAGTATGAATGTGTAACTATGAATTGTTGCCTGTTAAAACTAGAACTCACTCAGCATAGCTGACTTTTAGTATGCATGCATGTAGTTGAATATGGAAAAAATTGGAGCTTGGAGTGCTCGCAGGGCTATCACACGGTTTTGGCATCCAAAGAGTCGTTTTGGATAGAAAATATTATGTAAATGTAATAATACTCCACAAAAGTTTTTGTAAACTATGATAATTAAGTAGTGTTTAAGTGTAAATCCAACTGTTAGTAAGGTTCTTGGGGTTGGGGCCTTCCAAGTTGGTATCAGAGCATGTTTAAAACAATGTTTATTCGGTTGGTAAACCTAGATGTTGGTAAAACTTGATTGTTGTAGTGGAAGTCAAGTCTTATTTTGGCGTTGTGGCGGTTAGTTGGTAAAACTGGGGTGTTGATGAGAATCTGAGAGTTGTGGCAGTGGGTCAACGCGATTTTTGTCATTAGTTATGATACTGAAACTAAAAAAATATCTTAAAGTTTTTAATTAACCTTTGATAAAAATCCCAAAAATTTCTAGATTGTGTTCTTAGGAATCACGATGCAATCATATCATATCTCAACTGGGCGTGTATATTTCTAAGAAACTTGGGCGTTGGTAAAACCCGAACGCTGTCAGTATTCGACCAGTTAACCCGAACGTTTTCGGTATTGGACGTTGCATTGGTGAGTCTACAGAAATTCGGCCGGTTAACCCGACATTGTCGGTGCCAGAAGTTATGGCAATGAGTCGACACAAATTTGATTAGTTTCGTTTACATTCTATACAAACCTGAAACTAGAAAAAAACAGAAAATTGAAATTGTCCAATGGTGGACCCCCACTTGGCTTAATAAAGGTCAAACGACACCAAACATCAATTTTACTTGTAGTAGATAACTATGTGGTTTTTTCACTATTGATTATTTTGGATGAACATCTTTTATACTCCTTGATACATGTTTATTTACAAGAAAATGTTAACATATAAAATAACAATTATAATCTTTAAAGTTCAAAGAAAAAAAACTATAGTACCTTAATTTGTTCAAAACTTTATCCAAATTTTCATGAATGTATCATGTGGTTATTGAATGGAATTATCTTTTAAAAATCCACACCTACCCATGACATAAAGTGTGATGCATTTTGTTATAATGCTATATCCTGCCCAATAAACTAACTTAACTCGCATTCTTTAAAAATTATTAACGTCTTGAAATTGGTCTGCTGGTAGTAGACTTGAAACCACTTGCAACTAGTGTGTTTGTGAAATTTTCCTCCTATCCTATGAGCATCCCAATAGAGAGTTCCTACGAATTCTTTCTAGTCTATCAATCATCATGCTAGAGGCTCGATATAGCGAGAAGAAGTCGGTTGGTAAAGGATCCAACACCAGTTTAATTAGTGTAAAGCGACCATCGATTGAAAAGTGAGTGACATTCCGTTTGGAGAGTAGGGATTTACTATATTATACCAGTTTTCAATTGTTTGCTAGATTCATGTGATCACCCACTCTCAACCCCAAGTATGAGCATGGAAATTTTCTAGCCCTACAATGAAGTATCTGTGCCATTTCCACCAGCCCCGGATCCCTACATTTACCCCCGAACCCCTAAACCCTATACATGCATTTTGATAGGTTTATCTTTAGGCATGTAACTATACGAAAGAACCTTAAAGTCTCACGCGCCATGTTTAAGGCATTTGCTTCCGACCGCATAACCATTAACACCTAGAGGTGCACAAACCGGTTTTTTTAAAAAAACCGGTTCGGTTATTAACCGGACCGGTTTTTTTGGCCGGAAAAAAACCGGTTCGGTTAATAACCGGTTTTTTGCTGTCAAAACCCTAACCGGTCTAACCGGTTAGGACCGGTTTAGAAACCGGTTAGAACCGGTTAATAAACCGGTTTTTTTATTAACCGGTTTTTTTTATTAACCGGTTTTTTTTTTTTTTTTTTTTTTTTTTTTTTTTTTTTTTAAATTTCGCGGTTTCAAATACGAATATTTGTTTTTTATATTTTGTACTTAATGAAGACCATTATTTTTTCACAGTATAAACAAACCGGTAACTAAAAGGCAAAACGGTAACTACAAGGCAAAACGGACTGACCGAAGCCATTCTTTGCTTTCGTTGTTAGGGTTCTTTGCTTGGAAGATGAGTATGAGTGTGTGTTGGTGAATGTGTTTTCAACAAACCAAAGATTAAAAACACATAACTTTCATTTATAGTTTTTACATTAAAAATACAAACATTAAATCGTTATCGCATATTCGTAACTCAAAAATACAAACATTAAATCATTAACACTGAAGAAATCTCTGCCAAGAACTGTTGTTCATGATTTAACTAAAAAATACAAACATTAAATCGTGAACTAGCAGATGCTCCTGTTGTTCCCAATCGCAGTTTGTTCATGATTTGCCTCCATGTTTGCTGTTTCTTTAACTAAATTAGAAAAATCCAAATCAACAAGTAAATAAGAGCACATATTAGGAAAAAGAATGCTTAGACACGATTACATGAACAACTTGCTGTTTCTTACTCATGATTTGCCTCCATGTTTGCTGTTTCTTTAACTAATTTTCTTCGCTACCCGATCCCGAGCTATTTCTTAGGTAATCGTCGTACGCGGCTTCTTCATCGTTCATTGGTTGAGTGTGTCCTTCATTGACCTCGTCTTCATACAAGCCCGCTTCATACTCCATTTCCCCCTCGAGTGAGCGTTGATGTTGTGCCCTATCTAAATAGTCCAAGTAATCCTTGTAGCAAATCGACATCTCTATAGCTGGTGCAGTGAGTCGAGTCCTCCTAATCGATATAACCCTGCCAGAAACAGAAAAAACAGACTCCGAAGCTACCGTGGAAGCTTGGACCGTTAGTAAATCTTGTAGCCATGGCGGCGAGGATCGGAAACTCATCCTCCTTACCTCTCCACCAAGCCAGCAAATCAAGACTTCTAAATTCATCCGGAGTCATGTGTTTCACAAAGTTGGTACCACCATACCTTCCAAGTTCACTGCTTGGGGTGTTTACCTTTTGACGTTTACCGGCGTCTTCCCAAATCATGTAGTACATCCCCATTTCAAGGTCTGTTTGGGATTGGGATTGGGCAACAGCTCTTAACGAGTCATGAATTTGGGAAGACGACCCGTATTTTGTACGGTAGACATCATACATGTTTGACAAGGTGGTGTTGAAAGCATTCTTTAAAGTTTGGCTATAATAGGGGTTTTGATCGTCGTTTAACCCTAGCTCATCACAAATTTTTTCTATTAAAGCTTCAACACCACCAATATTGATGCAAGGGTTTAACGCAGCAGCACATGTCAAAACAGCGGGTAGTTCTTGAAAATATTTTCTAAATTTTTCTTTCATTTTTACACCCATATCAAAATAAGGTGCACCCCTACAATGAAGTTCACTCAACTTTGTGCACATGACAACAATTTTTGGTAAAGCAATGGGGCTTGTTGGATAGTAAACCCCGGATAAACTAGTTGTGCAAGATTTAAAAATTTGAAGGACCTCCGTAACGATCTCAATCAATAACCAGTTTCTAGGATCGTACGGTGCACATTTACCCATACTTGACAAAATTTGATGAAACGCAATTAATGATTCTTTTTGTTGGATGGCTTTCTCAAACATATTACAAGTCGAGTTCCATCTTGTTGGACAATCCCAATTTGGCCCCAACCATTGACAATTAGCTTCTACACAAAATTTTTTGTATCTTGAAAATGTTTTATTGTTGTTAAAAACATCTCGTAACATTCTTTTAAAATTGTTTCTTTGCGTTTCGATCACGTTTAACCCATCTTGCACAGCCAAGTTGATAATATGTGCAATGCATCGGCTATGAAAAAACGCTCCATCACAAATAGGTTTATACTTTAATTTTAAATGGCCAACCGCGGCCGTATTGTTGGACGCGTTATCAAACGAAATTGAAAAGATTTTATGTTCAATCTTGTATTGTCGAATGACTTTATCCAAGATTTGAAAAATATTTCTACCCGTGTGCGGGTAATCAAACAATTGAAACGCAACGGTTCGTTTCATCATTTGCCACGACTCGGGGTCAACCCAATGAGCCGTCACACAAATGTATGAGTCGAGCGAACCATGAGGTACCGACCACACATCCGTTGTTAAGTTTACACCAGTTTGTAAGTTTGAAAAGTATGAAATTAGTTCGGATTTAGCGTTTTTCCATGCTTTAAGACAATCTCTTCTAAGGGTCGAACGACTTACGTGTTGGTAGCGTGGTTGAACATAGTTTTGCATCATCTCCGTGAATTGAGGGTTGTCGAAGTGGTTGAAAGGAAGTGTTTGTTGAATCACAAAGTTTGAAAACTGTTGACGTACCGCTTCAACGTCGTACGTAAACACCGCTTCTTGATTCGTCATCTCCGGCTGCGAACTACTTCCCGATTCGTCCTTCAAGGCCTTGCAAAAGGGCCTTTGTACATGCGCTTTTAAAGTGGAGTTTGCATCTTTGCCATAAAACTTCAAACAATGTTTGCATCGAGCGTTTTGGCTACCGTTAGACATTTCGCATAGGTCGAAATGTTGCCAAACATCATGGTTTCGTTTCGTGGGGATGACCCGAACGACCGTTTCTCCCGTGTTCGAGGCACCCATGTTGATGGATGAAGCAGCACTTTGGGAGGCCATGATAATCAACTACGAAATAAGAGTGGTATACTCGAGTATGAAATAAACGACTACGAAATAAGAGCGTATGGAGTGGTAATGTGGTATAATTGAGCGTGAGATAACAAAATAATCGCGTATGAAATAAACGTTTAGAGCGTTTGGAGTTGTATAATTGAGTGTGATCTAACCAATACCCAACCTAAACTATATATAGATGTTTGTGGGGGTAAAATGGTAAAAAAAAAAAAAAACGGTCCAAAAACAAAAAAAACGGTCATATAGCCGTTATAAACCGGTTTTTTTATAAACCGGTTAACCGGTTTTTCCATAACCGGTTAACCGGTTTTTCCATAACCGGTTAATAAAAAAAACCGGTTTTTCCATTAATCGGTTCGTTAACCGGTTTTGGATCTAGAACTTGTAACCGAAAGACGAACCGGCGGTTTCTAAACCGGTCAAACCGGTTTTTAAAAAGCCGGTTTTCGTAAAAACCGGTTTCCGGTTTAAACCGGTAAACCGGTTCCCCAACCGGTTTTTTTGGCCATCAACAAAAGCATTGAGGGGATTTCCTTGTCGGACCACAAAAGCATTGGAAAGCCTGAGTGGGGGGGGGGGGGGGGGCATTAAGTAACACCGACCTGACGCTGATTTCAAAATGCCTTGCACCCGTAATCTCCACGTGGCTTGGACGTTTATCGACCACAAAATCACATCTATGAACGACCAACTAATGGAGTCGAATGCCTCGTTAAGGTCCATTTTGAAGAAATAGGCCGGAATGGAGTTTTTTTACATCCAATTTAGTGTCTCATTAAAAATTAATTAGAAAGTTGCCAATATACTTCAGCCCTTGACAAATGCCATTTATGATTATGTGATAAAATGTGTGGCACGTACATGGTTATGGCCGTGGTCGTGTTCCTACGTGGCATGCTCATGTCGACCAACAGTCAAGACATAAGCATGCTATGGTTTATGTTGTCTGGATACCGCGACCCACGCATCGTGTCATCACTACTAGATAAGAGGAAAGTTTCCTACTATTTTTTCCTATAAAATACCGACAAATGAAATTTCTCACAATTTAGCGGTTTTTTTTCCGACAAAAAAAATATTGAAAAATATACAATGACTTTTCTGACAGTTTTCAGACTAAATAACTTCAAATTAAAATTCCTCGCAAATCCATTGCTAGTTTTCATAGGGTTTCGTCACTTTACCGACAAATATTCTATTTATTTGTTATAAATTTAATCTAATAAGTTAAATAAGAAAAATAATAGGGAAAATATCTAAAACGTCCGTTTTGAATAATGGGGTCAAGGTTTTGTCCATAGCCATCATAAATTCGCCAAATGTCCATTATCAGTACCGCATGATCATTCCTTAAACTTTGTCAGACTCACTTATTTTAAACCGATAGATACTTGTCATATGTCATACATATCGTCGGACTCTCATATATACCGTCGACCTTACGTATATACCGTCGGAAGATGGTATATACCATCGGCCTTGCATATAAACCGTCTGCCTTGCAAAACTTTAGGAAATGATTTAATAAAATAAATTATTTTACAAAATAAATTATTAAGTTAGGATCCGACGGTATATTTGCGAGGCCGACATTATATACCATCTTCCGACGGTATACAAGTAAGACCGACAGTATATACCACACGTGGCAAGTAACAATTGGTTAAAAATAAGTGAGTGTAAATAAGTATAAGTAAGGAGACAAGGTTATTGGTGATGGACATTTAAGGAATATATGATGATGACAGACAAAAGCTTAACCACATTGTTTAAAATAGACATTTGGGGGATTTTCTCAAAATAATAACATTTTTATGTTTTTGTCGGAAACTTATCGAAAACTTTATAAATATCCCGACAAATTTCCGACAAATACTATAAATATTATTATTTTTATTTATTAAGGCTTTTAGATAATCTAAACATCAATTTAATAAAGGAAAATTTATTACTTTCTTAGCAATTGTCGGAACATTAAACTTTTCGATAATATTTTGAAGAATGTTGAAATAATTTATTAAAGTTATTTTTATTAAATTATTAATTAATACATCTAATCGACTAATATAATAAAGAAAAAAGTATTACTTTTCACTAAGAATTATATACTTTGTCTATTAAGTGTACTAATTATAAGTAATAATAATATAAATAATTTTTTGAAATATAATTTATTATTGTAATCAAATTAATAATTAAATATTTAGTAATAAAAGAATATTATTGTTCTGAACACAATATAATAAAAAAATATAATTAACGATTGTTTTTGTTATTTACATGATGTGTATATATGTATTTGCACATGCATATGCATTATCGCGTGTGCGTGTTAATTAGTGCGTGTACGTGTAGGACTGTGTACCCGTATGTGTTAGTGCGCATGTATGTTTGTGAGTGTGTATATGCATACATGGTAGTAGTGTATGTGTATATTGTTGGGTTCCAGTGATGATCAGTTAACGATTAACAATTAAACCCGGTTTTAATTGGTTTCATAATTATTAATCAAATTAATAATAGACAAGATGTCACACCCCCATCTTAGGGTTGGGCGTATGACCAACAGTTGGTACCACATTTGTAAATATATCAGAGTTACGTTGTAAAGCGGAAGTATTTTAAAACATGTGGATTTAATATAATATTTACATCAACAAAAGACGGGATATAAAAGTTCCCGTTAATGTTTACAAAAAATATATTTGTTTTATTACAAACCACCACTTTTATATATTTAAGTTTTAATAAAAGATCCGAGCCATCGGATATCTTGAGCACTTCGTCTTCCCAAGCTCTAATCTTGATTACCTACAAAATGTTTAGAAAATACGTCAGCAACGAATGCTGGTGAATATGCTGACGCTAAAATATTTTCTTTTACTTTATTACCCCTCGAGACTACATAGGTCTCGACCCATCGTGGCTTAGGAATAACAAAGTTATAAAACAAATACAATTATAAACTCAAGTATCTACACTAAATACCCCAGCAAATACTGCAACGTTCGACATAGTTATGTACCTATACGTATACACAAGGTCAGTTTCTCCCCGCAAGTGAGCGCCAATATGACCAGGTTTGGTGTGCCCACCACATATGTAAGGATCCAAACAAACGTACACGATAGCCTGGGGGCTAGTGCTTATACACTCGTTTATAAATGTTTTAGAGACATGTAGTTTCATGTAAACCTTTTCATTTAACACATTGACTCATTTTAAAACAAGTTTGTAAAGTTTGGGGCGTATTCACCTTTTTGATTTGGACCGGCTTCAATACACCGTCCGAGGGTCTTTCTTGTTGCTATCTCGCACCTATAGTATGAGTATAACCTTTTGTTAGTCGGATATATAATCCGGCTTAAGACCTTTAGTCTTTAATAGTCTTTACCTCGACTACATTTTCTTTACTTTAAAACCTTAGTTAAAAAGTATTCTTCTTCTTTTTAAACCTTTAGTTTGATGGTCGGTTAATTTATATATGTTTTAGTTTGTTTTTTATTTAGTTTTAATCGTTTATTTTAGGAACTTCGATACTTCATACATGTATTATTGAATTTCAGGTCACATGCATTAAAGTACTCATTTTGGACCTGTTGTGGCACGGAATAAAAACCCAGGATGTCCGGCATGCGAAACGAGACAAGACAATAAAGTTTGCTGGTGACAAGACCCATCGCGATACGCGATGGGCTTGCTTGAGGACCCATCGCGTATCGCGATAGGATTTAAATAAATGTTGACTTTCTGGGATACGCGATGGACCAGTGAAGACCCCATCGCGATGGGGGGATGCAGGCGGGAAAATTAGGTTATATGATATTTTTCATCAACCCTAACTCCATTTTGACGAACAAGAGGCGATTCCAGCAGTCTAAAGAGGCGATTTTCACCATCATAGCTCGTGCCAAGACCTCACACATGATCCATATCATCCATATTGAAGATTTAACGATGTCAAGGCTCGACTAATATCCTAGAATCGCACCCAGGATGTATAGTTTGTAATCATTACAGTTTTTCTCATGTGATTAAGAACATTCTTGTATGATTATTGATGATTGTTATATGATTATTGATGTTTGGTATTTCTGCGTGTTCAATCCGTTTATGTTTACGTTAGTTTGAACAATTTGTTACCAGTTTCTAGATAATTGATCATATAACTGGTTGGTTAGATTGAATACGATAAAATATACGATTGCCCTTAACTGAGTCACACTGGAAATGACTGTTTGAAAACCAGTGCCGTGTGTAAAGTGATTGTTGATGTCTAAGGTTTTGTCTGATTGATCAGTTTGTAGTCAATCGTTAATAATTAATCTGTTAGGTTGCATGAGATAACTATAAGTTACTTACTTGAATTCCCGGGTGTGATTTTCTTTGTTAATTGCTTGAAACGCGTTTACTTGCTTGTTGCTTAGTTCTCTAAATTCACTTTAATTGCTTGTGTGATCAGCACTAAAAACCAGTTACTTCGTAATATTAAATCTGTACACGAATAACATTGACCACATACTCCTGGTAGATACGATACCTTACTTATCCTATCTAGGTAGTTTGATTAGGTTTTTGATTAGGTCTTTGTGTTTATTTTAGTTAAAATTTAGTTTTTAATTTTCAGTTTTTAGTTTAAATTTTATTTTTTTTTATTTTACGCGGGTTGTGTTAGTTGTGAAGATAACAGGTTTATGCGCACCCGCCACTCGAGCCGACAATCACCGTTAATTTTCGAGCCCGAAATCGAGAGGTTAGCTCGGTAGAACCGAATACAAAACAGAAATTTAGAGATGGAAGATCAGAACCAGAACCAGAACCAAAACGAAAACCAGAACCAGAACCAAAACCAAAATGAAAACCAGAACCAGAACGCTAACCAAAACCAAGACCCACTCCCACAAAATAACGTGTTTCACCCGGATAACATACCTCCACCACCAAACTTCAATAACTAGAATGGCCAAAATCACTCAGCTCGTGCTTGAAGAACCCGAAACTGAAACCGAAACCTAAACCTAAACCGAAACCTAAATCACAATTTTGACCAAGCTGGACTATCAGCTCCAAATACTAACCACAACCGCAGAGTTTGGATAAATATCGATGATGTTCAACCGAGTATTCCGACAGAAGATGAAGAAAGTTCATGATGCTAACATCCGGATGAAAAACTTTGAGGTTGGTCAAAGAGTATGGTTATACAACACAAGGATGAAGCTAAGTTGGGAAGTAAGTGGACATGCCCGTATTCGATTGTAAGAGTCGGGATACATGGCCAATACGAGATTGAAGACTTTGATAATCATTTGAGACAAGTGGTAAATGGCTATAAACTGAAGCCATACTTGGAGATGAAGGACATACACGAGCTGGATGAGGAATCGGTGAATTTCATTGTGACTTTAGCGGTTTATGAAGACAATTGAGTTCGAGGCAATGTCGAGCTATAGACTTTAATTTCAGCGCTTACGGGAGGCAACTCGGGGTTTGTAAGTGTCTGTCAAGTTTGTTTTTATTTTATTGAGTTTTGTACTTATTGTCGTTTTGAGTTTTGGTGCAGTAAACGCCAAGTGTGGGGAAGCTCGTTGAAGAGTCAGAGGTTAGAGAAGTTATGTAAGCGTTGGTTAAATTACACATTTTTCCAGGTACGTAAAGGTATTTTGAGTTGGAAACGTGTTCAGGGGTGATGTCGGGATGTCCAAAAGTGCGTTTTTGAAAAATTTTAATTCTGTTAACAGAGCCCATCGCGATACACGATGGGCTTGTTATTACCTCCATTGCAAACCTCCGTTCAAACCACCACCCTTTCACCTCACCACTACACCACCACCCCCGTCATCACAACCATAATCGCCACCCCCAATCACCACTGTCACACCACCATCCCCATCATCCTATCCACCACCACCATCCTCACCCTACCACAATCACCACCGTCCACCCGTCCCTCAGACCACCGTCCACGCCATCACCAACCACCACCACGGACCACTGTCTTCGCAACACCACCGTCATCCATCCACCGCCGACCACCAAAACAGCCACCACAACCACCACCATAATACCCCACACTGCCGTCTCTCCCTGTCATCACCATCCGCTGTTAATTTTTTTAGCTTTCGATCCGAAATCGAGGTAATAATTTATTATTATACTGTTTGTCGGTTTATTGGGTTTCTATCGAGTTTAGTAATTCGACACCTTGCGGGATTGTTGGGTTGGTTTAGAGATTATTCGTGTTGAACTTGGGTGTCAGGTTTAAGAGTGTGGGTCAGTTTGTTTGTGTCGGGGGATTTGAAAAGTTTACCAGTGTTGGGAACTGTGAGTTTAAACTATGTTTGGGTGATTTGATACTTTAATTATGGTTGCCGGGTCAATAGGGTGGGTGTTGGTTGTTTATTACTTGTTGGTTCTCGTTAAACATAAGGGTATGACGAAACGGGTTTTCAATAGTTCAGAATTTAAAATCATTATTTTACTGTTAAATCAATGATAGTGACGGTTTGTTGTAAAATGTTTATTTTGAACTTAATTTATTAATATTTTATTCATCAAACCCGATTTGTCACATAATTTGTTGTTACCTACAGTTCATTAGTTGGTTTGCGCGATTTCGAGATAGTATGTCAATTTGTTAGTTTATTTATTTTGTCGTGTCAGTTTGTTAATGTCTGTGTGTTTTGCGTCGGGTCGTGTCCATTGTATGTTTGTCAATCAAGTCGCGGGGACAGTTGGCTAGTTCGAATTTAATTGTTTTGAATTGCAAATTGATTACCCGCACGTACTCAATCGCTGTTCGGGCGGGATAATCTGGTTTTGAGAAAAACGCACAGGGTGTCCCTGAATTTTTCTTCTTTATTTATTTTATTTTATTATTTTAATATTATTTGATTAAGTGGGACGACCGCGACCGAAATGCCATACGGTCGTTGCCAGAGGACTGGCCCCGCACCATACGGTACGATGGTGAGGAGGTACCGATTATTCCGGGCATGGAGCGAGCGGATATCATGGGTGACGGACACCGCACGCAGCATTAGGTGCTCAGATTTATGATTACGTCCGAGTACACCAGGTATATGCGCATTAGAGGTATGCAGCTTTTGGGTATGAGGACGTTTGATTGGGTTTTGTTGGGTACTTTAGAGATGGAGGACAGGCTCTGGGGATTGATGTCGGATCGGTTGCGGGCAGTACTCGAGTGTGACTCGATATCATATGTCGAGCTAACACGCGAGTTTTACTCTACGTTCACATACACGACCCCCGATTTCGACAAGCCTCATGCCGTGTCGTTGTCACTTGGACAACACGTGTATGAGATGTCGGTCCCTGATTTTCCTGTGGCGATTAGCTTCTACACGCGGGAGTATGTTCAGACTCCCGCATTCTTACAGACCTTTCGTGGTTACACGATGCACACACATCGGGACCGACAATTTTGGCTCACTTAGCCTCAGTTAGCCGAGTTCTGGGGCGGATCGCGGACGGGGCTACTCGATCTCTGTAGTGGCGTTCGCTATTCGGGACCCCGTCCACCGCTACTTACACCGTATTGTTGCTTACACTATCGCTGGCCGTCATTCGGGCCGCAATAAGTGTAGCAACTTTGATTTGTTATGCCTCCTGTCTATCATCACTTGCAGGGAAGCCAACATAGCGATGCTGCTCCTCACATATTTCGGCAGAGGCCGGAGTCTGCAGGAGGCGTCGGCCCAGTTAGCGTTGGGACCGTACATTACCAAGATTGCATGGATCTTGGGTGTTTTTGAGAGATATACGGCTGCATACTTCACTCCTAGACCGCCCATAGTGACGTTTGATTTGGCGTATGCTCGGAAAGCCGGGATTTGTGAGATGGATGATCCACCGAGGCTCATCCCGGCCCGAGAGGGCCCACAGGTCCCACCGCCAGAGGGTTCAACAGCAGCTGTCGCCATGCAGAGGGGCATTCCGACACACAGACAACATACTTTGATCCCTCGCATGATGCGACCACAGCCGCAGTTCGAGATTCGACAGCCACCACCTCAGCGTTAGCAGCCGCAATAGCCATTAACACTAGCTATGATTTATCATCATCAGCAGCAGATTCTAGATGAGGTTCAGGGACATCGAGAGGAGATGCGGGCCAATGTGGCCCGCCATGATGATTACTTTCGTTTGTTATTTGGTTCTTCGCAGGTACCGCTCCCAGCATCATTGATTATCACAGAGGAGCAGCCTGTGGACCCGCCAGAGACCACTGATGATCCACCCACAGTAGCTTTTGGTTATCTTTTTCCTTTATTTTGTTTTTATTCCCGTGGTCTGTATTATATTATTATTATATTATTGGGAATACTGTATGGGTAACCGGTTAGGTGTATATGTTTATATATCTTTTGATTGCTACTGTGTTTGATTTATTTGTATATTTTGTTGTAACCGAACTTTGTGGGTGTAGTTCACTATAAACCCTCACGAGACCCCACTCGTCCTCCCGGGCTACCGGGAGGTTTAAAGGGCTTGTTGCATACGCTAAATGCAATCATGATTCCTACGAAAGTGAGTTAGGTCTTTTAACGTTTTAACTTGTTTAACAAAAATTATTATGAAACAACTTAATTTGGCTCGGTAATTGTTTTAATGAAATTAGTAGAAAAATTATTTTCATAACTCTTAAAAGACCTATGTCTTACACTTGTGAGAAGCTTGCTTCTACACGTCTCGAGATTTTGCAAGTTCGATTGTCAGTTTGGTAATTGGTTGAGACGAGGGTAGACGAGTGTTTACAAGAGTACACGAGCCGACTGGTCCTTTTCCAGTCCCTTTGATATAAGGTGATTTCAGTTTCATAATTTATTTTGTCTTATTAGTTTAAATGTTAAAACTGTAATTGTATATTTGCTAGTAGAACCATCACATTTGAGCCCCGAATGTTTAAAATTGCTTAACAATCAAAAAGTCAATTTCAACCTCGTCCCTCAAATGTTCGTAATTGTTTAAATATTTTAACATTGAGGACAATGTAAACCTCAAGTGTGGGGATGGGGGAAATTTGAAAATTTTAGCCCAATTGTACCTCGAAGAGTGTTCGAAAACCAAAGTTGTTAACTGTTAATTATTGCCATTAATGCCAAGTTATAGGTTTTTGGTCATGGTTGGTTTTTTAGCTTCTCAATAGTCTTACTCACAAATGTTTTCATAACGAGAAGGTGAAAATGGGGTCGTTTAGGCGGGGATAACGAGTCATGAGGACAGGTACACATGTTTATATCGGCAACCTTATTCCTCCAGTACGTGTGTGAGTTGACCACATATATATAAAACACATATAATACATAGTACACACATGTCATTTGAGTGCTTTCATCGATGTTCATGGATTACAGGATCGTAGTGTGGGTACTGGGGGTTGGGCCTCATACATTATACATATGAGTGTGGGTAATGTGAGGGGAGGGGGGTTGGTTCCCTTTGAAAACATTTCTTGGACCTACTTTTTTCATTTGATTAACCCCGACATTATGTTACGAGACGATCCAGCTTAATAGTTTCTTTGTATTTGTACTTGTCCAGTATTAAGAATCACGTTTATTATGCTTAAAAAATTGTGAAATCAGTATGTATGTTAGTTTTTTTTTTATTTAGAGGTTCTTTAATAAGTCAGTCAATTTGTATAGTAGTTTCGTTTATTTAGATGTTTTGTAATAAACCGGGTCGGATAGTTTGAGCTACTTAAATATTTTCCTTCCATACCCTTACCCCTGGCCCCGTTACAACCCTTTTTAAGCCCTCTTGATTTGCATTTGTGTCAAAGCAGCTTTATGGATGAATATTTGCTTATGAGTGATACTAAGAGCAGAGTGATACTAGCACATCTTTTGCTAGTCCAGAAACTAAACCGAGAAGAGAGTTATTATATTATGAGGGGTATGAGCATGTGTGCCTTAACCGGAAACAAAGTACACTTGTCTGGGTGGCTCTATTGTTTTTATTATAGCACTTAACCGTATTTGTGGGATATCAATCTAAAAAGGTGTCAGTCTGGGAAACTGGGTATGACCTTAAACCTTACTAGTATTAATGGCGATAATCTACATACCTATGATGGAGGTTGATGTTTGCTTTAGAATTTGCTTGAGGGCAAGCAAAAGATAAGTGTGGGGATGTGATGGTCGGTTAACTTGTATATGTTTTAGTTCGTTTATTATTTAGTTTTAATCGTTTATTTTAGGAACTTCGATACTTCATATGTGTATTATTGAATTTCAGGTCACAGGCGCTAAAGTACTCATTTTGGACCTGTTGTGGCACAGAATGAAGACCGGGATGTCCAGCACGTGAAACGAGACAAAGACAATAAAGTTTGCTTGTGACAAGACCCATCCCGATAAGCGATGGGCTTGCTTGAGGAACCATCGCGTATCGCGATGGGATTTAAATAAATGTTGACTTTCTGGTCCATCGCGATACATGACAGACCAGTGAAGACCCCATCGCGTATCGCGATGGGCGGTGCATACGGGAAAATTAGGTTATATGATATTTTTAATCAACATAGAACCCTAACTCCATTTGACGAACAAGAGGCGATTCCAGCAGTCCAAAGAGGCGATTTTCACCATCATAGCTCGTGCCAAGACCTCACACATGATCCATATCATCCATATTGAAGATTTAATGATGTCAAGGCTTGGCTAATCTCCTAGAATCGCACCCGGGATGTATAGTTTGTAATCTTTATAGTCTTTCTCATGTGATTAAGAACATTCTTGTATGATTATTGATGACTGATATATGATTATTGATGTTTGTATATCTACGTGTTCAATTGGTTTAGGATTACGTTAGTCTGAACGATTTGTTACTAGTTTCTAGATAATTGATCATATAAATGTTTGGTTAGATTGAATACGATAAAACATACGATTGCCCTTAACTGAGTCACACTAGCAAGGACTGTTTGATATCCAGTGTCGTGTGTAAAGTGATTGTTGATGTCTAAGGTTTTGTCTGATTGATCAGTTTGTAGTCAATCGTTAATACTTAATCTGTTAGGTTGCATGAGATAACTATAAGTTTCTTACTTGAATTCCCTGGTGTGATTTGCTTTGTTAATTGCTTGAAATGCGTTTACTTGCTTGTTGCTAGTTCTCTAAATTCACTTTAATTGCTTGTGTGATCAGCACTAAAACCAGTTACTTCATAATATTAAATCTGTGCACGAATCACATTGACCACATACTCCTGGTGGATATGATACCTTACTTATCCTATCTAGGTAGTTTAATTAGGTTTTTGATTGAGTTGAACGACGGTTATCATAGTTTAAAATATTTTTCTTTCTTTCTTTTAATAAGATAACCTACAGTTAATCTTAGTTTCTTTAAAACCCTACGTTTATTCTTCTTTAAGAAACGTATTCTTTTATTTATAATTTAAGAATAGTTATTATTAGTTAAATAATATTATATAACAAAGAATCGTATATATAATCACACACACACACACACACACACACACACACACATATATATATATATATTTATATTGATATTCATATCTCTTTATTTTCTTTGTTATATGTTCTTTTATTTAATCGAGGTATCGAGTGTTTCCTCGACTTTAGGGTCTTAAGCATTTATAATATTTTATTATTATTTTTTACGACATTATGCCTACCTTGGCTAGCTTATAATAACTCTAGACGATCGAGCAGTACTCCGATGTCTTTTACCCTTTTCATTCTTTCTTGATCAACACTTCACTTTGGCATGCAAAACGAGGCACCGACACTTTTTCTCACGCTGGCACGCTTTACGAGGTGGGTCGTCGGGACATCGGGATGGCAACTCCTTCTTGATTGGAACGTCGGTGGTATGCGGTACGCACTTCGAGTAATGGCGGTATTTTGATACGGTTTACGAGGAAAATGGGCACAGACTTCGAGGTGGATCGAGGGCACGCTTTCCAAAAGTTTTTAGAGAGAGGTTAGTGAGAGAGAGGTAAGCTGATTTGGTGTGAAGAATGAAGGAACCCTTGGACACTATTTATATGCAATTTCAGAAGCCTCATCGCGATACGCGATGGCTTATGGCTAGCCCATCGCGTATCGCGACGTAGCTATGCTGAGTTGCCATGTAGGCTTGCCACGTGGCACCACGTGGCGGACGCGGTGCCACGTGGTGACACATGGCGTGACTATGTGTCACCGGTTGACACGTGGCAACACGTGTCATAGCCTGTTAGATCACGTCATCGCGATACGCAATGACGTTGGTCTTTGGGCGATCGCTTATCGCCATTGACCAGTTTTCTGAGATCTTTGACCATGCCCTTCGCGATACGCGATGGGCTTGTCCTTTGTCCCATCGCGTATCGCTATGGGAGAGAGAGACAAAATTTTCAATTTAAACCTTGGAGTTTAGAATTTGACATTTTAGGTCCCTTGACTTTGGAAACATGATATTTTTAACCCGATATTTTCATGGTGTTACACAAGAAAACGCAGTGGAATATAAAATCGAGTAATCTTCATTTAACGGAACCGTACAGGATCCGGTTACAAACAATACGAGTACGATACGAAACAACTAAAGAAACATAAATCTAAACCGATAATATTTAATTTTACCTCGATTAATGAATAACCGGTTGAGACACCGAAGGTTAACGAGTTACGCTAGGTGACGAAACGAATGACGGGGCGGAGTCGGTGCACTACGGCAGCTGCTAACGGGGTTCGGGATAGCAGCGAACAGTAACAGCAGGTGGTGCGTCACCCCTGCGGCGATGGCCGGTGACGTGTTTGACAGCTGCGGTGGCCGGAGATGGGCTTGCAGCAGCGTACGACAGTTATAGTTTGTTTCCGTGAAAAACCTAAAGGTGTGTGTTAGGTATATGTTTTCACGGCTCCTTCTTTCTGCCTTTATTTTCCCATGTTAGGTTTTTATATATACACCTCTATATATAATATATATATTGATAATCTTAATTGTCAATAATAAAACCTAACCTAGCCCCAAAGCCCAACTCGTTTAAAAGCCCGTTAAATATCGTCAATACCGCTTAACTAATTTAAGCGGATTTTATGCTCGTTACCCAAGGTGTAACTCTTACGGGTCACAACCCTGTCAGCCGCGTTGACATAAGAGAACCGATCCATATTTCCAACAGTCTCCCACTTGAACGGATTCCGGTTAAGTTTCTCAACGCTGACAACCAGCGGTGCTCTAGCTACACATGGTTGCCCCCAACAAGTTATGACATTTTAAATTCGTTAATCAAAAGATCTTGAAATACACTATTGCAAGATAATGAAAATATAGTAATCATTGTCATATATCCTTTCCGTATAAGACATCAATTGAATAATGAGACACAGATAAGATCAATCTCATATGGCGTTCAATCATTATCGTTTTCTTTCTCGAGTCAAAGTGGTCCAATCAAACACACAGTAAGTTTGGGTGAGGCCTCACACTTTACTAGTTTGAATCAACGAAGGCGCCAAGATGTCTAACTGTTACATATCATGTAAAAGTACAGAATCCCATCTTGATTACATACAACTCCCACTGAACTTCAGAATATTCCCAACCAATGCCTTTATGACTGCAGTCACGCGACATCGTTTGACAGTGATCAAGAATACATTTGGTAAACGAGAGTTTCAATATGTATATCAGGTCTAAGAATACTAAATGAGCATACCAATATCAAATGCATCTTATAACTAAGATCCATGAAGATGATTTGATGCGAGTTACATCCAACGTCACTCATAATGAGGTCTGTGAGTTTGGAAGTCAACTCCTTGAGTCCAGAGTCAGAATTGTCTTAATTCAGAATCGTTCCCACGAGTCTGACCGTCTACGAATAATTTAGAATACAATATTCATGGATTAAACGTTTTAAAATTGAACACAATTATAATATTCAACGTTTGCATTTAACCATTAAATCAAAAGTCAACTCAAAAGTATAGTTGTATAAATTTTCATGCATCCAAATAATAAATCAAAACAATTTACTAGCTAATCAAATATTGATAGCATCCCAGTGTTGGTCATGCTTATAGCATCCCTGTGTTGGTCATGCTTGTCCCTGAGTCATCGGCTTAGTGAACGGGTCTACTAGTGTAACGACTCGGGTTATTGTTTATATTATTTATATCAATATCCGACCCGCCAAAGTTATTGGGTAATTTTAATCAACAAAACTTTGCATTTATCAAATTAATAATATTTTATTATTTATTGTTTACTATAATTATTTATTTTATATAAATAACTTTCATTTATATGAAATTTACACCCTACATTATAGTTTAACCTCATTTTTTATCCATATTGAAACTATAGGGACTTTTTTGCAAATATAATTTAAATATGTTATTTACCCGGATCCAACACCCAACCCATATCCTATATTCAACCCACATCATAACCCGCGACCCGTTTTAGTTTGCTTGCACCTAAATGTTCGCCTTAAACATTGAATTGATTTTGGTAGGTCGTTTATACGCTTATTCCGAGCAACACCGACAATCTAATATAAGAAAACACAATCAAATATATACAACTTAGAATTTAACTAACCCGTCATATGTGAATTCTTGAATTGCAATCCACACGGCATAATAATCAAACTAAACGTGTGTACTCAGTCGTCTTGACCTCGCAATCATTAACATTAAGCCTAATTGTATGTTGCGAGTTGCTGTTATGAGTTTGTGATCGTGTTTTAGCCGCAACCCTTATTCCTTCATTCGTCATCGATTTGGCTTCGTTAAAGGTAATGAATACATCCAACAAATTCGTTTTGATTCCAATTTCAATAACCCTAACCTTAAACTAACAATCGATGAACAGATAATCGGATTGTAAAATTAGGGTTCATAAGAGAACTAGGTTTAATCTTGTTTGGGTTTTAAAATTTGGTTTGAGGTTGTTTAGCATCTGCCACCCCCAGCTCTTCTGTTGGGTGTGTGCGCTCATAGTGTCAACCCGGCTGGGGTCGCAGGTTCGAGCCTCCGCCAGCCCAACTTTTTATATATTTTTTTCTTTTAATTGGTTCTTGATATTTTAAATGATTTATAATTATTATAAAATATAAAACGAATACTATTTTGTTAACCCAACGCCACTAGGTTACGTTTTTATCAATTACTCTCGTTAAGCTTTCGTATGTGTGTATATACATATATATATATGTATGTATGTATGTCTATATAACTATGTATATGTAAATATTGTAAATACTAATAATAAATTCTAACTTGTTTAAACCCGACAACATAATTGGAGATTCTTGTCGTGAACGCCTTTATAAACTTACTTATACTTATTTTTATATACATATTATATATAGACTAAACGTATCAAACCGTTTTACCTTAAAAGAGTTAACCAAAATACTTATATCTTATTTCATATTATTACTAAACGATTACACATTAATATTACGATTAAGTATCTATTTATACATTCATATTTTATTTATTAAAATGATTATAAGTATAGTTTAAAGTAAAATTGTTTATGCAACTTATTTATTTATAAGTCTAATTATATGATTTTTATCAAGTGTATGTGATGTTGATTCTATAAAATAATAAAATTATAACAATAATAATGTTTTCGTAATAAGATTAACAACATAAATCTAATCGTAAATCAGTAACATCTTAATCCCAATCATAACTCAAATCACATCGAAATCTTAATTAAATTAAATCGTGCTATATATTTTATAATTAATTCATATTACAGGAGTCCTTGACGGTAAATTCTGAAGTGTTCATTATTCTCACATCCGCTCTTGTTTTTTGTTCCGCTAATCAAGTGAGTAATCACTCCCCTTTTTACTTATTTTTAAACCTTTTTGGGGACATATGCGTATCGTATCATATTTACGTATTATCTAGTATTCAAAACCGCAACTGTTTAATCCTTGTGTGCATATCAGTTTATGCCTAGCTTGTTATTTGCTTATTTTCATTATTTGAACAGCATTCGGAGAGGTCCAGCATATTCTTAGTCTAGTATGATCATATGACTGTCGTAGTGGCCGGTGTCCGACGCATTGACAATAGGTTCACTGACACCTCTGTTTTGGTAACCAATGCCCATTCGCATGGCAACGGTTTAGCCCTTTCTTTATGGTTGATTGTTTGTGTATGTGCTATGGTTTAACTGTTTATCTCACAGGAACAATTTGCATCTTTCTTTATATATTATATATATTATTACTGTTGTGTCTTAAGTTGGGGTCTTACTCACTCAACATGTGTTGTTGACAAATTCTATTTTATACGCTTATGATGGTTATCGTAGAAATTTAATGCAGGTTGATGAAGACTTAGTGAAGAATTTAAGTTAAGAATGACAAAATCCAGAATTTAATTTGTAATTGTTGCTTGTTTAATAAGTTGAATTTTGTACTTGAATGATTTGCATTATTAAATCGAATTAAATACATATTGTCATTTAAATAATGTTGCACGATAGTAACCTTTGAAAAACTGTGAGAAATCAGTTTGCCCCGGCATTTCCACCGTAGGTTGGGGTGTGACAGATTGGTATTAGAGCCGAAGGTTTAAGATAGGTCGTTAGTGGTGCCTTAGTAACATGCTTAGGAGCCCCATTCGTGCTTATTTGTTTACCTGATGTGTTCTATTTGATTGTTTACAACTTACGTATTTGCCTTGCTAGATTAGGTACTTATTTCACTTTTAATTAATTGTTTATTTTATTTGTCAAGCACACACATACAACTCCGAAGCTATGCTTCACTCTCAAAATATTTTATTACTCTGAGACTATGTCTCATTCTCAAAATATTTTTATAACTTCGAGGCTATGCCTCAATTTTAACATATTTATATTAAATTTTACTAGATGCCTTTTTATTGTCGAAATTTCCTTGCGAATTTCCTTGCCTTGTTTTTGCTCGTTTTCACTTAAAACTATAGAGTGTTACAAGATCCCCAGCCAGAGTGGAAGTTTTCATGCGACCGACACTTTAAGCGTTTAACATAATCGGCTAAACGGTTACACCATTTATTGTGTTTTATTATTTTTGAAATGTCTTTCAACTACTTATGCTTGAGTTCGTTTATTCGTTATTTAGTTTGGTTGGTCAAATCGCCATGTAACACTCATGGGCCAACAAACTCAATTGATTAGTTGATTCGTTAATTAAGTTGGGCCATTCAAATTGCCATGTAATGCTCATGGGAGGCCAACTCATATATTTGTTTTGGTTTTGGTATGCTAATATGTTGGGGAAGCAGATTGCCATGGAAAGCTCATGGGAAACCCAATACCTCGAAGAACAATCGTTATTTGTTTATTTGTTGATTTATACGAAACGATTTATGATTTGATTTAATTATTCAACTATTCTATTATTCGATTATTAAATTATTCAATTACTTACTTACTAAATCACTTTTGAATCAAGATCTATTGATTCGATCTATTCATACACTCAAAACATTTTTATTCTCCTGATCGGATACGAAAAAAATTTCATTCATTAAGACTCGGCTATCATGACCCAATCGAACAATTTACACTCTAATTTTGAATCGGTTTTCATCTATTCATCTTATCACATTATTATAATATCAATACCTCAATTAATTTAAATAATATAGCACAATTTAATACTCATGACATCATATACATAAACTATTAAACATATTCAAGTATTCAATCTCAAATTTGAAAGTTGTTAAAACATGTCGAACTTTGATAAAACTTATTCACTCAACAAATAAACTCATTGATTTTCATTTTGGATTCTAACTTATCCTTAAGTTAGGAATAAACATCAGCATAACACATTTAAGTTTCATTTTACGCAATAACTCATGAAATCTATACAACTATCCAATCTTCTCATTAAATCACATGTTTATTAATAATAGAATATTTCTCAACATCAACAACGTCAATCATTTATTTTATATAACCGCCTTATGATCACATGTTTAGTCAAGAGGATAACTCCTGCGATCTCTAAAATATTTCCAAAACATAAATACAATCAACTAAAACTTGTTCATTAAACTACTTGTTGGTAAATTTGACTCCTTTACCCCTACTCATTCTCATAAGAAACGCAAGTCTAAATACCAAGTATATGCTATCAATCAAGTTAACAATAAATCTCAACAACATCATAGCGCCTCAAACAAGAAACTTTACGACGAAATTCACTTGTTATGCTTCACTTGCCACTATCACTATTCAATCCAATCCTCATATCGCTTTGTACCTAAATGTAATCATCTGACACATATCACCAGACTTTCCGTAATTGCCTTGCCGTTAAATTCTAACACCCATGCTACGACGTTTACTCAAATTTTATATCATGCTTCCTGCAATTACTACAACCATGGAAACCCTAATCACCTACGCCATGTGTGTTCCCGATTCAATCATATTCATCAAGCTCAAATTTCCAAAATTATTCTATTGAACCCCTACTTTCCAACCTAATCAAATTATTACGATTCGATCAACTTCAACTATTCAAGTTTTTATAGGTCTAATTAATCAAGTTATTCCAAATCAGATAAATTAAATCAATCATAAGTAAGTTTATTAAAGAAGGTGTTTTTGTCATTTTTATCTAAACATATGTTTTATCTTTCTCAATTAACAAACCTTTATTCGATTTTTGGATTTAAACAATTTCCATTCTAATAATTCATTCTAAGTGATTATGCTCATTCCATAAAATCTTTCCTTTCAAAAGACAACCGCCTATCATACCGTACTCCTAGTTTATTTCTTGTCTTCATTTATCCCAACTCGTTTCACTCTCAACCCTAAGGAACCCTTTCCTTTTAAAATTTCCAAGAATTTATAACTTTTACCAAGAGGCATTTTAGAAATTTTTATATATTATTAAAACAACTCCGAAATTCAATTCATTTTTAGCAATATTTTCTAATTACAACCAAAACGTATTAAAACTCTTATTTTCTCAAAATCATATTTTGCAAACGTTTTGTAACCCACATGATGGGAAGAGTTATGTGGACCATCCGACGATCTAGTTAATTATGGAGGCCAACATAATTATCGAAGTCCTCGCATGGAAATCATAATGTGTGCAATTGTGTGTCATAATATATAATCGAAAGTAGTTGGGATAACAGTACAAATGTAGAGATGATAAGGACATGGTGGATATGCCGCTGGTACACCCTATATATAAGTGGCCTTATCGGATTTTCATTTGGAGCGTTGTTTTAACTATTCAAGGTTCTGTGATATGATAAATTTAAAAATATTCTTTTTCTCAAATCTAATGGTTTTGTTATAGTATTCTTTAATTTCGGGACGAAATTCCCTAAAGTAGGTGAGACTGTAACAACTCGAGTTATCGTTTATATTATTTATATCAATATCCGACCCGTCATATTTAACGGGTAATTTTAATAAACAAAACTTTGCATTTATCAAATTAATAATATTTTATTATTTATTGTTTACTATAATTATTTATTTTATATAAATAACTTTCATTTTTATGCAATTTACACCCTACATTATTGTTTAACCTCATTTTTTATCCTTATTGAAACTCTAGGGACTTTTTTTGCAAATATAATTTAAATATGTTATTTACCCAGATCCAACACAACCCATATCCTATATTCGACCCACATCATAACCCGCGACCCGTTTTAGTTTGCTTGCACCTAAATGTTCGCCTTAAACATGGAACTGATTTGGGTAGGTCGTTTATACGCGTATTCCGAGCAACACCGACAATCTAATTTAAGAAAACACGATCAAATATACAACTTAGAATTTAACTAACCCGTCATATGTGAATTCTTGATTTGCAATCTACACGACATAATAATCAAATTAAACGTGTGTACTCAGTCATCTTGACCTCGCAATCATTAACATTAAGCCTAATTGTATATTGCGAGTTGCTGTTATGAGTTCGTGATCGTGTATTAGCCGTAATCCTTATTCCGTCGTTCGTCATCGATTTGGATCCGTTAAAGGTAATGAATACATCCAACAAATTCGTTTTGATTCCAATTTCAATAACCCTAACCTTAATCTAACGATCGATGAACAGATAATCGGATTGTAAAAATTAGGGTTCATAAGAGAACTAGGTTTAATCTGGTTTGGGTTTTAACATTTGGTTTGAGGTTGTTTAGCATCTGCCACCCCATCGCAGCTGGTGGGTGTGTGCGCTCATAGTGTCAAGCCGGCTGGGGGCACATGTTCGAGCCTCCCCCAGCCCAGCTTTTTATATATTTTTTTCTTTTAATTGGTTATTGATATTTTAAATGATTTATAATTACTATAAAATATAAAACGAATACTATTTTGTTAACCCAACGCCACTAGGTTACGTTTTTATCAATTACTCTCGTTAAGCTTACGTATGTGTATATATACATACACACACACACACACACACACATATATATATATATGTATGTATGTCTATATAACTACGTATATGTAAATATTGTAAATACTAATAATAAATTCTAACTTATTTTAACCCGACAACATCATTGGACATTCTTGTCGTGAACGCCTTTATAAACTTACTTATACTTATTTATATAAACATATTATATATAGACTAAACGTGTCAAACCGTTTTTCCTTAAAAGAGTTAACCAAAATACTTATATCTTATTTCATATTATTAATAAACGATTACACATTAATATTATGATCAACTATCTATTTATACATTCGATTACACGTGTAATAGCCTGTTAGACCACATCATCGCGATACGCAATGACGTTGGTCTTTGGGCGACGCTTATCGCCATTCACCAGTTTTCTGAGATCTTTGACCATGCCCTTCGCAATAATCGATGGGCTTGTCCTTTGTCCCATCGCGTATCGCTATGGGAGAGAGAGACAAAATTTTCAATTTAAACCTTGGAGTTTAGAATTTGACATTTTAGGTCCCTTGACATTGGAACATGATATTTTTAACCCGATATTTTCATGGTGTTACACAAGAAAACGCAGTGGAATATAAAATCGAGTAATCGTCATTTAACGGAACTGTACAGGATCCGGTTACAAACAATACGAGTACGATACGAAACAACTAAAGAAACATAAATCTAAACTGATAATATTTAATTTTACCTCGGTTAATGAATAACCGGTTGAGACACCGAAGGTTAACGAGCTACGCTAGGTGACGAAACGAACGACGGGGCGGAGTCGGTGCACTACGGCAGCTGCTAACGGGGTTCGGGATAGCAGCGAACAGTAACAGCAGGTGGTGCGTCACCCCTACGGCGATGGCCGGTGACGTGTTTGACAGCTGCGGTGGCCGGAGATGGGCTTGCAGCAGCGTACGACAGTTATAGTTTGTTTCCGTGAAAAACCTAAAGGTGTGTGTTAGGTATATGTTTTCACGGCTCCTTCTTTCTGCCTTTATTTTCCCATGTTAGGTTTTTATATATACACCTCTATATATAATATATATATTGATAATCTTAATTGTCAATAATAAAACCTAACCTAGCCCCAAAGCCCAACTCGTTTAAAAGCCCGTTAAATATCGTCAATACCGCTTAACTAATTTAAGCGGATTTTATGCTCGTTACCCAATGTGTAACTCTTACGGGTCACAACCCTGTCAGCCGCGTTGACATAAGAGAACCGATCCATATTTCCAACAGTCTCCCACTTGAACGGATTCCGGTTAAGTTTCTCAACGCTGACAACCAGCGGTGCCCTAGCTACACATGGTTGCCCCCAACAAGTTATGACATTTTAAATTCATTAATCAAAAGATCTTGAAATACACTATTGCAAGATAATGAAAATATAGTAATCATTATCATATATCCTTTCCGTTTAAGACATCAATTGAATAATGAGACACAGATAAGATCAATCTCATATGGCGTTCAATCATTATCGTTTTCTTTCTCGAGTCAAAGTGGTCCAATCAAACACACAGTAAGTTTGGGTGAGGCCTCACACTTTACTAGTTTGAATAAACGAAGGCGCCAAGATGTCTAACTGTTACATATCATGTAAAAGTACAGAATCCCATCTTGATTACATACAACTCCCACTGAACTTCAGAATATTCCCAACCAATGCCTTTATGACTGCAGTCACGCGACATCGTTTGACAGTGATCAAAAATACATTTGGTAAACGAGAGTTCCAGTATGTATCTCAGGTCTAAGGATACTAAATGAGCATCCCAATATCAAATGCATCTTATAACTAAGATCCATGAAGATGATTTGATGCGAGTTACATCCAACGTCACTCGTAATGAGGTCTGTGAGTTTGGAAGTAAACTCCTTGAGTCCAGAGTCAGAATTGTCTTAATTCAGAATCGTTCCCACGAGTCTGACCGTCTTCGAATAATTTAGAATACAATATTCATGGATTAAACGTATTAAAATTGAACACAATTATAATATTCAACGTTTGCATTTAACAATTAAATCAAAAGTGAACTCAAAAGTATAGTTGTTTAAATTTTCATGCATCCAAATAATAAATCAAAACAAATTACTAGCTAATTTATGACTGATAGCATCCCTGTGTAGGTCATGCTTGTCCATGAGTCATCAGCTTAGTGAACGGGACTGCTAGTGTAACGACTCGGGTTATTGTTTATATTAATTATATCAATATCCGACCCACCATATTTATCGGGTAATTTTAATCAACAAAACTTTGCATTTATCAAATTAATAATATTTTATTATTTATTGTTTACTATAATAATTTATTTTATATAAATAACTTTCATTTATATGAAATTTACACCCTACATTATAGTTTAACCTCATTTTTTTATCCATATTGAAACTGTAGGGACTTTTTTGCAAATATAATTTAAATATGTTATTTACCCGGATCCAACACCCAACCCATATCCTATATTCGACCCACATCATAACCCGCGACCCGTTTTAGTTTGCTTGCACCTAAATGTTCGCCTTAAACATTGAATTGATTTTGGTAGGTCGTTTATACGCTTATTCCGAGCAACACCGACAATCTAATTTAAGAAAACACAATCAAATATATACAACTTAGAATTTAACTAACCCGTCATATGCGAATTCTTGATTTGCAATCTACACGGCATAATAATCAAATTAAACGTGTGTACTCAGTCGTCTTGACCTCGCAATCATTAACATTATGCCTAATTGTATGTTGCGAGTTGCTGTTATGAGTTCGTGATCGTGTTTTAGCCGCAACCCTTATTCCTTCATTCGTCATCGATTTGGCTCCGTTAAAGGTAATGAATACATCCAACAAATTCTTTTTGATTCCAATTTCAATAACCCTAACCTTAAACTAACAATCGATGAACAGATAATCGGATTGTAAAAATTAGGGTTCATAAGAGAACTAGGTTTAATCTGGTTTGGGTTTTAACATTTGGTTTGAGGTTGTTTAGCATCTGCCACCACCAGCGCTGCTGGTGGGTGTGTGCGCTCATAGTGTCAAGCCGGCTGGGGGCGCAGGTTCGAGCCTCCCCCAGCCTAGCTTTTTATATATTTTTTTCTTTTAATTGGTTCTTGATATTTTAAATGATTTATAATTATTATAAAATATAAAACGAATACTATTTTGTTATCCCAACGCCACTAGGTTACGTTTTTATCAATTACTCTCGTTAAGCTTTCGTATGTGTGTGTATATATATATATATATATGTATGTATGTCTATATAACTACGTATATGTAAATATTGTAAATACTAATAATAAATTCTAACTTATTTAAACCCGACAACATCATTGGAGATTCTTGTCGTGAACGCCTTTATAAACTTACTTATACTTATTTTTATATACATATTATATATAGACTAAACGTATCAAACCGTTTTACCTTAAAAGAGTTAACCAAAATACTTATATCTTATTTCATATTATTACTAAACGATTACACATTAATATTACGATTAAGTATCTATTTATACATTCATATTTTATTTATTAAAATGATTATAAGTATAGTTTAAAGTAAAATTGTTTATGTAACTTATTTATTTATAAGTCTAATTATATGATTTTTATCAAGTGTAAGTGATGGTGATTCTATAAAATAATAAAATTATAACAATAATATTGTTTTCGCAATAAGATTAACAACATAAATCTAATCGTAAATCAGTAACATCTTAATCCCAATAATAACTCAAATCACATCGAAATCTTAATTAAATTAAATCGTGCTATGTATTTTATAATTAATTCATATTACTGGAATCCTTGACGGTAAATTCCAAAGGGTTCATTATTCTCACATCCGCACTTATGTTTTGTTCCGCTAATCAAGTGAGTAATCACTCCCCTTTTTACTTATTTTTAAACCTTTTTGGGGACATATGCGTATCGTATCATATTTACGTATTATCTAGTATTCAAAACAGCAACTGTTTAATTCTTGTGTGCATATCAGTTTATGCCTAGCTTGTTATTTGCTTACTTGCATTATTTGAATAGCATTCGGAGAGGTCCAGCATATTCTTAGTCTAGTATGATCATATGACCGTCGTAGTGGCCGGTGTCCGATGCATTGACAATAGGTTCACCGACACCTCTGTTTTGGTAACCAATGCCCATTCGCATGGAAACGGTTTAGCCCTTTCTTTATGGTTGATTTTTTGTGAATGTGCTATGGCTTAACTATTTATCTCACAGGAACAGTTTGCATCTTTCTTTATATATTATATATATTATTACTGTTGTGTCTTAAGCTGGTGTCTTACTCACTCAACATGTGTTGTTCACAAATTCTATTTTATAAGCATATGATGATTATCGTACAAATTCTATTTTATACGTATATGATGGTTATCGTAGAAATTTCAACATGTGTTGTCGTGAACGCCTTTATAAACTTACTTATACTTACTTTCATATACATATTATATATAGACTAAACGTATCAAAGCGTTTTTCCTTAAAAGAGTTAACCAAAATACTTATATCTTATTTCATATTATTACTAAACGATTACACATTAATATTATGATTAACTATCTATTTATACATTCGTATTTTATTTATTTAAATGATTATAAGTATAGTTTAAAGTAAAAATGTTTATGTAACTTATTTATTTATAAGTCTAATTATTTGATGTTTATCAAGTGTAAGTGATGGTGATTCTATGAAATAATAAAATTATAACAATAATATTGTTTTCGCAATAAGATTAACAACATAAATCTAATCGTAAATCAGTAACATCTTAATCCCAATCATAACTCAAATCACATCGAAATCTTAATTAAATTAAATCGTGCTATATATTTTATAATTAATTCATATTACAGGAATCCTTGACGGTAAATTCCAAAGGGTTCATTATTCTCACATCCGCACTTATGTTTTGTTCCGCTAATCAAGTGAGTAATCACTCCCCTTTTTACTTATTTTTACTTATTTTTAAACCTTTTTGGGGACATATGCGTATCGTATCATATTTACGTATTATCTAGTATTCAAATTCGCAACTGTTTAATCCTTGTGTGCATATCAGTTTATGCCTAGCTTGTTATTTGCTTACTTGCATTATTTGAATAGCATTCGGAGAGGTCCAGCATATTCTTAGTCTAGTAAGATCATATGACCGTCGTAGTGGCTGGTGTCCGATGCATTGACAATAGGTTCACCGACACCTCTGTTTTGGTAACCAATGCCCATTCGCATGGAAACGGTTTAGCCCTTTCTTTATGGTTGATTTTTTGTGTATGTGCTACGGCTTAACTGTTTATCTCACAGAAACAGTTTGCATTTTCTTTATATATTATATATATTATTACTGTTGTGTCTTAAGCTGGTGTCTTACTCAATCAACATGTGTTGTTCACAAATTCTATTTTATACGCATATGATGGTTATCGTACAAATTCTATTTTATACGCATATGATGGTTATCGTAGAAATTTCAACATGTGTTGTCGTGAACGCCTTTATAAACTTACTTGTACTTACTTTCATATACATGTTATATATTGACTAAACGTATCAAACCGTTTTTCCTTAAAAGAGTTAACCAAAATACTTATATCTTATTTCATATTATTACTAAACGATTACACATTAATATTATGATTAACTATCTATTTATACATTCGTATTTTATTTATTTAAATGATTATAAGTATAGTTTAAAGTAAAATTGTTTATGTAACTTATTTATTTATAAGTCTAATTATATGATTTTTATCAAGTGTAAGTGATGGTGATTCTATAAAATAATAAAATTATAACAATAATAATGTTTTCGTAATAAGATTAACAACATAAATCTAATCGTAAATCAGTAACATCTTAATCCCAATCATAACTCAAATCACATCGAAATCTTAATTAAATTAAATCGTGCTATATATTTTATAATTAATTCATATTACAGGAGTCCTTGACGGTAAATTCTGAAGTGTTCATTATTCTCACATCCGCTCTTGTTTTTTGTTCCGCTAATCAAGTGAGTAATCACTCCCTTTTTTACTTATTTTTAAACCTTTTTGGGGACATATGCGTATCGTATCATATTTACGTATTATCTAGTATTCAAAACCGCAACTGTTTAATCCTTGTGTGCATATCAGTTTATGCCTAGCTTGTTATTTGCTTATTTTCATTATTTGAACATCATTCGAAGAGGTCCAGCATATTCTTAGTCTAGTATGATCATATGACTGTCGTAGTGGCCGGTGTCCGACGCATTGACAATAGGTTCACTGACACCTCTGTTTTGGTAACCAATGCCCATTCGCATGGCAACGGTTTAGCCCTTTCTTTATGGTTGATTGTTTGTGTATGTGCTATGGTTTAACTGTTTATCTCACAGGAACAATTTGCATCTTTCTTTATATATTATATATATTATTACTGTTGTGTCTTAAGTTGGGGTCTTACTCACTCAACATGTGTTGTTGACAAATTCTATTTTATACGCTTATGATGGTTATCGTAGAAATTTAATGCAGGTTGATGAAGACCTAGTGAAGAATTTAAGTTAAGTATGACAAAATCAAGAATTTAATTTGTAATTGTTGCTTGTTTAATAAGTTGAATTTTGTACTTGAATGATTTGAATTATTAAATCAAATTAAATACATATTTTCATTTAAATAATGTTGCACGATAGTAACCTTTGAAAAGCTGTGAGAAATCAGTTTGCCCCGGCATTTCCGCCGTAGGTTGGGGTGTGACAGATTGGTATTAGAGCCGAAGGTTTAAGATAGGTCGTTAGTGGTGCCTTAGTAACATGCTTAGGAGCCCCATTCGTGCTTATTTGTTTACCTGATGTGTTCTATTTGATTGTTTATAACTTACGTATTTGCCTTGCTAGATTAGGTACTTATTTCACTTTTAATTAATTGTTTATTTTATTTGTCAAGCACACACATACAACTCCGAAGCTATGCTTCACTCTCAAAATATTTTATTACTCCACAACGTTCAACCATAGCGTATGTATTTGTATGAGTATATGCATATGCACTAGTGTGTGCATTTAGGTGTTGGTGTATGTATGTGTATAAGTGTTGGGGTTATATATATATATATATATATATATATATATATATATAATACATGGAAAAGTTATATATAATATATATGAAAGAAATGACACAAAAAATGAAATTAACGTGTTAATTATGAGAATTAAGTAGAGTAGTTGTATAGCTTATTTGTTAAATTTATTTTGTAATATGTTTTTTTTGGTTTTTAGACAAAATGCCGACAATACTCCTTTTATTTTATAATTAATAATATATAGTTTAGTCATTTTGTCGGAGAGTAATCGGAATATACAAAGACCTCCGACAAAGTAGCGAGTACACATTTTTTCTGCAAAAAATTGAAAGCCGGGTTTCGAACCTGCGTCTCCTATTGTATGTGTATATGAATATGTATGCATGTGCGTGTGTGCTTGATTGAAAGTTGTGGGTTGTGTGTGCTTGACTGAAAGTTGTGGGTTAAATCAATCTAAGTTAAAGCCACATCATCGTCAACGTGACAGGGGTGGCAAGGGCGTTAAAACAATGTGCTGAAGGGGTAGTAAGCGTGCATGTGGTAGCTTGGTATGTCTCGAAGGGGCAAAATGAGGGGGGGTGTTCGGGATGTGGTCGGTGGCTCCAATTTGAGTTATGGTGGTACCCCTAGCATTACTCCACAATGTTAATCCATAGCGTATGTATTTGTATGAGTATATGCATATGCACGAGTGTGTGCGTTTAGGTTTTGGCGTATGTATGTGTATTAGTGCTGGGATTATATATATATATATATGAAAAAGTTAATGCACAAATGAAATTAACGAGTGAAGCATGAGAATTTAGTAGAGTAGTTGTATACCTTATTTGTTAAATTTATTTTGTTATATGTTTTTATAGGTTTTTAGTCAAAATTCCAACAATACTACTTTTATTTTATAATTAATATATAGTTTTTTCATTTTGTCGGAGGGTAATCGGAATATACAAGGGCTTCCGACAAAATAGTGAGTACACATTTTTTCTTCAAAAAATTGAAAGCCAGGTTTCGAACCCGCGTCTAATATTGTATGTGTATATGCATATGTATGCATGTGCATGTGTGCTAGACTGAAAGTTGTGGGTTAAATCAATCTAAGTTAAAGCCACATCATCGTCAAAGTGACATCACTTTTGCAAGCGGAGGGGTGGCAAGGGCGTTAAAACACTGTGCTGAAGGGGTAGTAAGCGTGCATGCGGTAGCTTGGTATGGCCCGAAAGGGTTAAATGAGGAGGGGGGGGGGATCGGGATGTGGTCCGGGGCTCAAATGTTAGTTATGGTGGTACCCTAAGCATTACTCCACAAAGTTTAACCATAGCATATCTATTTGTATGAGTATATGCATATGCACGAGTGTGTGCGTTTAGGTGTTGGCGTATGTATGTGTATAAATGTTGGGGTTATATATATTTATATATAAATATATATACATTCATATATAATATGGAAAATTTAACGCGCAAATGAATTTAACGTGTTAATTATTAGAATTAAGTAGAGTAGTTGTATAGCTTATTTGTTAAATTTATTTTGTTATATATTTTTATAGGTTTTTAGACAAAATTCCGACAATACTACTTTTATTTTATAATTAATATATAGTTTTTTCATTTTGTCGGAGAGTAATCGGAACAGCGAAAGACTTCCGACAAAATAGTGAGTACACATTTTTTCTTCAAAAAATTGAAAGCCGGGTTTCGAACCCGCGTCTCCTATTGTATGTGTATATGCATATGTATGCATGAGCCAGTGTGCTAGATTGAATGTTGTGGGTTAAATCAATCTAAGTTAAAGCCACATCATAGTCAACGTGACATCACTTTTGCAAGCAGAGGGGTGGCTAGTGGCGATAAAACACTGTGCTGATGGGGTAGTAAGCCTTCATGCGGTAGCTGGGTATGGCTCGAAAGAGCAAAGGGGGGGGGGGAGTAACGGGATGTGGTCGGTGGCTTAAATGTGAGTTATGGTGGTACCCTCAGCATTACTCCACAACGTTCAACCATAGCGTATGTATTTTTTTGAGTATATGCACATGCACGAGTGTATGCGTTTAGGTGTTGGCGTATGTATGTGTATTAGTGCTGGGGTTATATTTATATATATGGAAAAGTTAACGCACAAATGAAATTAACGTGTTAAGCATGAGAATTTAGTAGAGTAGTTGTATAGCTTATTTGTTAAATTTATTTTGTTATATGTTTTTATAGGTTTTTAGACAAAATTCCGACAATACTCCTTTTACTTTATAATTAATATATAGTTTTTTCATTTTGTCGGAGAGTAATCGGAATATACAAAGACCTCCGACAAAATAGCGAGTACACATTTTTTCTTCAAAAAATTGAAAGCCAGGTTTCGAACCCGCGTCTCATATTGTATTTGTATATGCATATGTATGCATGTGCCTGTGTGCTAGATTGAATGTTGTGGGTTAAATCAATCTAAGTTAAAGCCACATCATCGTAAACGTGAAATCAGTTTTGCAAGCGGAGGGGTGGCAAGGGCGTTAAAACGCTGTGATGAAGGGGTAGTGAGCGTGCATGCGGTAGCTTGGTATGGCTCGAAAGGACAAAATGAGGGGGGGGGGGGGGGGAAGGGATGTGGTCGGTGGCTCAAATGTGAGTTATGGTGGTACCCCTAGCATTACTCCACAAAGTTTAACCATAGCGTATGTCTTTGTATGAGTATATGCATATGCACGAGTGTGTACGTTTAGGTGTTGGCGTATGTATGTGTATAAGTGTTGCGGTTATATATATATATGTATATATATATAATATATGGAAAAGTTAATGCGAAATGAATTTAACGTGTTAATTATTAGAATTAAGTAGAGTAGTTGTATAGCTTATTTGTTAAATTTATTTTGTTATATGTTTTTATAGGTTTGTAGAGAAAATTCCAACAATATTCCTTTCATTTTGTCAGAGAGTAATCGGAATATACAAAGACTTCCGACAAAATAGTGAGTACACATTTTTTTTTTCAAAAAATTGAAAGCCGGGTTTCGAACCCGCGTCTCCTATTGTATGTGTATATGCATATGTATGCATGTGCCTGTGTGCTAGATTGAATGTTGTGGGTTAAATCAAAGTTAAAGCCACAACATCATCAACGTGACATCACTTTTGCAAGCGGAGGGGTGGCAAGGGCGTTAAAACACTGTGATGAAGGGGTAGTAAGCATGTATGCGGTAGCTTGGTATGGCTCGAAGGGGAAAAATGAGGGTGGGGGGATCGGGATGTGGTCGGTGGCTCAAATGTGAGTTATGGTGGTACCCCAGCATTACTCCACTACGTTCAACCATAGCGTATGTATTTGTTTGAGTATATTCACATGCACGAGTGTGTGCGTTTAGGTGTTGGCGTATGTATGTGTATTAGTGCCGGGGTTATATATATATGTAAAAGTTAACGCACAAATGAAATTAACGTGTTAAGCATGAGAATTTAGTACAGTAGTTGTATATCTTATTTGTTAAATTTATTTTGTTATATGTTTTTATTGGTTATTAGACAAAATTCCGACAATACTCCTTTTATTTTATACTACATATATAGTTTTTTCATTTTTTCAGAGAGTAATCGGAATATACAAAGGCTTCCGACAAAATAGTGAGTACACATTTTTTTTTCAAATGAAAGCCGGGTTTCGAACCCCCGTCTCCTATTGTATGTGTATATGCATATGTATGCATGTGCCTGTGTACTAGATTGAATGTTGTGGGTTAAATCAATCTAAGTTAATGCCACATCATCGTCAATGTGACATCACTTTTGCAAGCAGAGGGGTGGCTAGGGGCGTTAAAAACTGTGCTGAAGGGTTAGTAAGCCTTCATGCGGTAGCTGGGTATGGCTCGAAGGAGCAAAATGGGGGGGGGGGGGGGGAGTAAAGGGATGTGGTCGGTGGCTTCAATGTGAGTTATGATGGTACCCCCAACATTACTCCACAACGTTCAACCATAGCGTATGTATTTGTTTGAGTATATGCACATGCACGAGTGTGTGCGTTTAGGTGTTGGCGTATGTATGTGTATTAGTGCTGGGGTTATATATATATATATTTATATATATATATATATATATATATATATATATATATATATATATATATATATATATATATATATATGGAAAAGTTAATGCATAAAATTAACGAGTTAAGCATGAGAATTTAGTAGAGTAGTTGTATAGCTTATTTGTTAAATTTATTTTGTTATATGTTTTTATAGGTTTTTAGTCAAAATTCCGACAATACTCCTTTATTTTATAATTAATATATAGTTTTTTTCATTTTGTCGGAGAGTAATCGGAATATACAAAGACCTCCGACAAAATAGCGAGTACACATTTTTTCTTCAAAAAATTGAAAGCCAGGTTTCGAACCCGCGTCTCATATTGTATGTGTATATGCATATGTATGCATGTGCGTGTGTGCTAGACTGAAAGTTTTGGGTTAAATCAATCTAAGTTAAAGCCACATCATCGTCAACGTGACATCACTTTTGAAAGCGGAAGGGTGGCAAGGGTGTTAAAACGCTGTGATGAAGGGGTAGTAAGCGTACATGCGGTAGCTTGGTATGGCTCGAAGGGGCAAAACGAGGGGGGATCGTGATGTGGTCGGTGGCTCAAATGTGAGTTATGGTGGTACCCCTAGCATTACTCCACAAAGTCTAACCATAGCGTATGTATTTGTATGAGTATAGGCATATGCACGAGTGTGTGCGTTTAGATGTTGGCGTATGTATGTGTATAAGTGTTGGGGCTATATATATATATATGTATGTATATGTATATATATACACATATATATATAATTTATGGAAAAGTTAACGCGCAAATGAATTTAACCTGTTAATTATTAGAATTAAGTAGAGTAGTTGTATAGCTTATTTGTTAAATTTATTTTGTTATATGTTTCAATAGGTTTTTAGACAAAATTCCGCCAATACTCCTTTTATTTTTTAATTAATATATAGTTTTTTCATTTTGTCGGAGAGTAATCGGAATATACAAAGACTTCCGACAAAATAGTGAGTACACATTTTTTCTTAAAAAATTGAAAGCCGGGTTTCGAACCGGCGTCTCCTATTGTATGTGTATATGCATATGTATGCATGTGCCTGTGTGCTAGATTGAATGTTGTGGGTTAAATCAATCTAAGTTAAAGCCACATCATCGTCAACGTGACATCACTTTTGCAAGCAGAGGGGTGGCTAGGGGCGTTAAAACACTTTGCTGATGGGGTAGTAAGCCTTCATGCGGTAGCTAGGTATGTCTCAATGGAGCAAAACGGGGGGGGGGGGGGTAACAGAATGTGGTCGGTGGCTTCAATGTGAGTTATGGTGGTACCCCAGCATTACTCCACAACGTTCAACCGTAGCGTATGTATTTGTATGAGTATATGCACATGCACGAGTGTGTGCGTTTAGGTGTTGGCGTAAGTATGTGTATTAGTGCTAGGGTTATATATATATATGTAAAAGTTAACGCACAAATGAAATTAACGTGTTAAGCATGAGAATTTAGTAGAGTAGTTGTATAGCTTATTTTTTAAATTTATTATGTTATATGTTTTTATAGGTTTTTAGACAAAATTCCGACAATACCCCTTTTATTTTATAATTAATATATAGTTTTTTCATTTTGTCAGAGAATAATCGGAATATACAAAGACTTTCGACAAAATAGTGAGTAGGCATTTTTTTTCAAATGAAAGCCGGGTTTCGACCCCCCGTCTCCTATTGTATGTGTATATGCATATGTATGCATGTGCCTGTATACTAGATTGAATGTTGTGGGTTAATTCAATCTAAGTTAAAGCCACATCATCGTCAATGTGACATCACTTTTGCAAGCAGAGGGGTGGCTAGGGGCGTTAAAAGAGGGATGGCTAGGGGCGTTAAAAAACTGTGCTGATGGGGTAGTAAGCCTTCATGCGGTAGCTGGGTATGGCTAAAAGGAGCAAAATGGGGGAGGGGGAGTAACGGGATGTGGACGGTGGCTTCAATGTGAGTTATGGTGGTACCCCCAACATTACTCCACAACGTTCAACCATAGCGTATGTATTTGTTTGAGTATATGCACATGCACGACTGTGTGCGTTTAGGTGTTGGCGTATGTATGTGTATTAGTGCTGGGGTTATATATATATATATATATATATATATATATATATGGAAAAGTTAATGCACAAATGAAATTAACGAGTTAAGCATGAGAATTTAGTAGAGTAGTTGTATAGCTTATTTGTTTAAATTTATTTTGTTATATGTTTTTATAGGTTTTTAGTCAAAATTCCGACAATACTCCATTTATTTTATAATTAATATATAGTTTTTTCATTTTGTCGGAGAGTAATCGGAATATACAAAGACCTCCGACAAAATAGCGAATACACATTTTTTCTTTAAAAACTGAAAGCCAGATTTCGAACCCGCGTCTCATATTGAATGTGTATATGCATATGTATGCATGTGCGTGTGTGCTAGACTGAATGATGTGGGTTAAATCAATCTAAGTTAAAGCCACATCATCGTCAACGTGACATCACTTTTGCAAGCGGAGGGGTGGCAAGGGCGTTAAAATGCTGTGATGAAGGGGTAGTGAGCGTGCATGCGGTAGCTTGGTATGGCTCGAAGGGACAAAATGAGGGGGGGGGGGGGAAGGGATGTGGTCGGTGGCTCAAATGTGAGTTATGGTGGTACCCCTAGCATTACTCCACAAAGTTTAACCATAGCATACGTATTTGTTTGAGTATATGCACATGCACGAGTGTGTGCGTTTAGGTGTTGGCGTAAGTATGTGTATTAGTGCTAGGGTTATATATATATGTAAAAGTTAACGCACAAATGAAATTAACGTGTTAAGCATGAGAATTTAGTAGAGTAGTTGTATAGCTTATTTGTTAAATTTATTTTGTTATATGTTTTTATAGGTTTTTAGACAAAATTCCGACAATACCCCTTTTATTTTATAATTATATATAGTTTTTTCATTTTGTCAGAGAATAATCGGAATATACAAAGACTTTCGACAAAATAGTGAGTAGACATTTTTTTTCAAATGAAAGCCGGGTTTCGACCCCCCGTCTCCTATTGTATGTGTATAGCATATGTATGCATGTGCCTGTGTACTAGATTGAATGTTGTGGGTTAATTCAATCTAAGTTAAAGCCACATCATCGTCAATGTGACATCACTTTTGCAAGCAGAGGGGGTGGCTAGGGGCGTTAAAAGAGGGATGGCTAGGGGCGTTAAAAAACTGTGCTGATGGGGTAGTAAGCCTTCATGCGGTAGCTGGGTATGGCTAAAAGGAGCAAAATGGGGGGAGGGGAGTAACGGGATGTGGACGGTGGCTTCAATGTGAGTTATGGTGGTACCCCCAACATTACTCCACAACGTTCAACCATAGCGTATGTATTTGTTTGAGTATATGCACATGCACGAGTGTGTGCGTTTAGGTGTTGGCGTATGTATGTGTATTAGTGTTGGGGTTATATATATATATATATATATATATATATATATATATATATATATATATATATATATATATATGGAAAAGTTAATGCACAAATGAAATTAACGAGTTAAGCATGAGAATTTAGTAGAGTAGTTGTATAGCTTATTTGTTAAATTTATTTTGTTATATGTTTTTATAGGTTTTTAGTCAAAATTCCGACAATACTCCATTTATTTTATAATTAATATATAGTTTTTTCATTTTGTCGGAGAGTAATCGGAATATACAAAGACCTCCGACAAAATAGCGAATACACATTTTTTCTTCAAAAAACTGAAAGCCAGGTTTCGAACCCGCGTCTCATATTGATTGTGTATATGCATATGTATGCATGTGCGTGTGTGCTAGACTGAATGATGTGGGTTAAATCAATCTAAGTTAAAGCCACATCATCGTCAACGTGACATCACTTTTGCAAGCGGAGGGGTGGCAAGGGCGTTATAACGCTGTGATGAAGGGGTAGTGAGCGTGCATGCGGTAGCTTGGTATGGCTCGAAGGGACAAAATGAGTGGGGGGGGGGAAGGGATGTGGTCGGTGGCTCAAATGTGAGTTATGGTGGTACCCTAGCATTACTCCACAAAGTTTAACCATAGCGTACGTATTTGTTTGAGTATATGCACATGCACGAGTGTGTGCGTTTAGGTGTTGGCGTAAGTATGTGTATTAGTGCTAGGGTTATATATATATGTAAAAGTTAACGCACAAATGAAATTAACGTGTTAAGCATGAGAATTTAGTAGAGTAGTTGTATAGCTTATTTGTTAAATTTATTTTGTTATATGTTTTTATAGGTTTTTAGACAAAATTCCGACAATACCCCTTTTATTTTATAATTAATATATAGTTTTTTCATTTTGTCAGAGAATAATCGGAATATACAAAGATTTTCGACAAAATAGTGAGTAGGCATTTTTTTCAAATGAAAGCCGGGTTTCGACCCCCCGTCTCCTATTGTATGTGTATATGCATATGTATGCATGTGCCTGTGTACTAGATTGAATGTTGTGGGTTAAATCAATCTAAGTTAAAGCCACATCATCGTCAATGTGACATCACTTTTGCAAGCAGAGGGGTGGGTAGGGGCGTTAAAAGAGGGATGGCTAGGGGCGTTAAAAAACTGTGCTGATGGGGTAGTAAGCCTTCATGCGGTAGCTGGGTATGGCTAAAAGGAGCAAAATGGGGGGAGGGGGAGTAACGGGATGTGGACGGTGGCTTCAATGTGAGTTATGGTGGTACCCCCAACATTACTCCACAACGTTCAACCATAGCGTATGTATTTGTTTGAGTATATGCACATGCACGACTGTGTGCGTTTAGGTGTTGGCGTATGTATGTGTATTAGTGCTGGGGTTATATATATATATATATATATATATATATATATATATATATATATATATATATATATATATATATATGGAAAAGTTAATGCACAAATGAAATTAACGAGTTAAGCATGAGAATTTAGTAGAGTAGTTGTATAGCTTATTTGTTAAATTTATTTTGTTATATGTTTTTATAGGTTTTTAGTCAAAATTCCGACAATACTCCATTTATTTATAATTAATATATAGTTTTTTTCATTTTGTCGGAGAGTAATCGGAATATACAAAGACCTCCGACAAAATAGCGAATACACATTTTTTCTTCAAAAAACTGAAAGCCAGATTTCGATCCCGCGTCTCATATTGAATGTGTATATGCATATGTATGCATGTGCGTGTGTGCTAGACTGAATGATGTGGGTTAAATCAATCTAAGTTAAAGCCACATCATCGTTAACGTGACATCACTTTTGCAAGCGGAGGGGTGGCTAAGGGCGTTAAAATGCTGTGATGAAGGGGTAGTGAGCGTGCATGCGGTAGCTTGGTATGGCTCGAAGGGACAAAATGAGGGGGGGGGGGGAAGGGATGTGGTCGGTGGCTCAAATGTGAGTTATGGTGGTACCCCTAGCATTACTCCACAAAGTTTAACCATAGCATACGTATTTGTTTGAGTATATGCACATGCACGAGTGTGTGCGTTTAGGTGTTGGCGTAAGTATGTGTATAGTGCTAGGGTTATATATATATGTAAAAGTTAACGCACAAATGAAATTAACGTGTTAAGCATGAGAATTTAGTAGAGTAGTTGTATAGCTTATTTGTTAAATTTATTTTGTTATATGTTTTTTATAGGTTTTTAGACAAAATTCCGACAATACCCCTTTTATTTTATAATTAATATATAGTTTTTTCATTTTGTCAGAGAATAATCGGAATATACAAAGACTTTCGACAAAATAGTGAGTAGACATTTTTTTTCAAATGAAAGCCGGGTTTCGACCCCCCGTCTCCTATTGTATGTGTATATGCATATGTATGCATGTGCCTGTGTACTAGATTGAATGTTGTGGGTTAATTCAATCTAAGTTAAAGCCACATCATCGTCAATGTGACATCACTTTTGCAAGCAGAGGGGTGGCTAGGGGCGTTAAAAGAGGGATGGCTAGGGGCGTTAAAAAACTGTGCTGATGGGGGTAGTAAGCCTTCATGCGGTAGCTGGGTATGGCTAAAAGGAGCAAAATGGGGGGAGGGGAGTAACGGGATGTGGACGGTGGCTTCAATGTGAGTTATGGTGGTACCCCCAACATTACTCCACAACGTTCAACCATAGCGTATGTATTTGTTTGAGTATATGCACATG